>NW_026887496.1:0-85254 GCF_032173495.1 Musca vetustissima
AGAATAGCTCCCCAGGTGGCACCGCGGGGAGGTCAGTGTCCACAATTGAGATGAAAGAGGGACCAAGATAAGCCTGGGCTTCGCCATGTTAAAGCCAATCAAAGCCGTTGCTTGGTATCTATCATCCCCTACGCCACCTCAGATTTAGATATATCCCCATATATATCTTCGTCAGATTTAAGGTAAATGGTGTACCAAAGTCCCTATATATCGTTCGATTTGAACGAAATTTGGTATAGGGTACATAATTAAGCCTAGAATAGTGCACGCTAAGTTTCGTGAAAATCGGTTTGGATTTACATATAGCTCCTATATAAATTTTCGCCCGATTTAATTTAAATGGTGTACCAAAGTCCCTATACATATTTCGATTTGCACAAAATTTGGCATACTGTACTGAAATGAGTTTTTAGTGATGTGTGTAAAGTTTCCTGAAAATCGGTTCAGATTTATATATAGCTCCTATAGATTTTTTCTTCCGATTTTATGTATATATTTTCGTCCGATTTTAGGTAATTTTGTCCCATTGTAAGAAGCAACCCTATATCTGAACAAATGAAAAATTTAGTATAGGTTGCAGAATTCGACGTCTGTTAGCATTCATTTGTTGAATATACCCAAAGTGGTGAAGGGTATCATATAGTCGGCCCCGCCCGTTTTCCTTACTGATTTTTATATATTTTAAGATTTTTTCAGTATATAGATCGATTGGAATACCATAAGTTCTTTATATGAAAGACATTTCAAATCTTTCAAAAGTCGTCCATAAAGAGAAAACTAGTATACTTTTTAGGGATGTTCTACTGCAAGAAAATGTTGAGGGTGGAAAATTTCTGTCCTTGTGAAGTTATTGCGTGATGAGTTATTTGCTGAAGACCATATATTTCATAAAGATAAGGCTGTTTTTGTAGATATTATAGGTTATTTTCGATATGACATATCATCAGTCAAATCCAATGTGTAATTTGATTGTAAAATATATCATTCGCTCCCTTTAAGGGGTTTCCAACAAAGACAGATTTGAGGTATTTTTAAATTTTTGACACTTTTTTTAAACTTTGGTTTATAAATCACAACAATCGAGGCTCTATATATCCCAGTATTCTCATTCTGAATTATCATACAATTTTATCCTTAATATATTTGATTTACGATATATCTTCTTCTTAAGGACGTTCTCACATTGAAATGGCTACTATTTCAATCACAGTTCAATAATTTCGCCTTTTTTATTTTATTGAAAAATATATGTTTTAAAGAATTATTATTTACCTAATATTGTTTATTCCGCAAGATTTTGTAATTCACTTATTTATTAACATTGGTTCAATACACTTGTTTTCATTAACTCTATATCATTTCTTTTGTAATAATATTTTTTTCAATATTTTAAAATTGATTAATTGAATATTTATGCATACAACTGTAAATATTTTATTTAATAATAAAAATATATATTTTTCTAAATATTTAAAATTATATATTTTATTGTTAGAAAGACACTGATCACACACAATTAATTTTAATTTATTTAATATTTTTAAATTGTAAAATATTTTTATTTAAATATCATATTTAAATTTAAATAATTAATTGTATAAATTATATTTATTTTGTACAATATGTTATGTTAAATTTAAAATTTTATTTAATGTAAATTTTAAAATAATTTTTCATTATAATTTTTTTTTTAATTTCACAATTATTTTATTATTTACTATTCTATTTTTTCTTATATAATTTTTCTGTTATTTATTTTTCACTTTCACACAGACAAGGCTTTAAATTTGAAACCAACTTTATTTTTATTTTATTCCGAATATTTTAAAGTAAATATATATTTTTTTCTTTTATTTAAATTTTAAATTTCCATTTATTTCAATTGTATTTGTTTCCATTATATATAATATTGAAATATTTTTCAACACACACACAGTCAAGAAACACAAACAGTAGTTTCGCTGCGAAAAGTTCCGATTTCATTGAACTTGATGGCACGAAGAGCCCACATAGACTAACTAACTATGAATGTTAACAAGACGCGTTTTGTAACGGTATGCACGTCGTTCGGTCGGTCGGTCGGTGAATACCGTATTGCCAATTTGATAATTCCTATGGCTTTTGAACTTCAAACTTGTTCTTTGGGGGTTGCCAGTAAAATTTCGCTTGCAACATCGAACGAACTGTTTTCATCCTTCCGTTTCCTTTCGACGACGTTGACGATGACAACAAAACCTCGTGATACACTGACACACATTACCAAAAGAAAGAAAACACATGACCAACCGGGGGAGAGTGTGAATGTGTGTGTGAGTTTCTCTTTCACTTTCCGTTTGCCTTACGATGAATAACTATACACAGTTTCGCATTTGGCACGTAAACTTTCATTGCGTATTTTTTCGTATTTCTATTCCGCGTTTTCTTTGTTTCCGTTGTGTAGAGCTAAAAGCTAACAGATAACCGTCTAGTCGGCATTTTCAACACAAACTGATTTTCCAATTTCCATGTGGTTGTCGTAGTGCCGTCGATGCTGCTGCTGCTCTTGTTGCCGCCATGGAACATGGAACCCAATACAAGTTGTGTTTTTACTGGTCAACAACACAGAGCGACAACGACGAGTCGTAAAACCCACAAAAAACATCGAACAGCAGAATGTTGTTAGTCAGCCAGCCACCAGTCAGTTTGTGGATTTTATTCTATTTTCCCCTGATTTTAATAGAACTTGTCTTATGTGTGTGAGTGTGTGTGGTATTACCCCTTCATAGAAAAAGCTTTTCTCTATCCACATGGCATCCACACAGCGGCAACAGTTTTTTTTCAGTTCGGATGTCTGTCAGTTCGAATGAATGAGTTTTTAGTTGACAAAACATATGTGGGATGTGCTTGGTTTTTTATTTTGTTTTTTTTTTTCTTTAAAGGTGTTTTTTCAAAAGCAAAACATTTGGAAATTCTTTGCACAAGTTCTAGGGAAATATGTGATGCATCGTTGCATCCCAAAACATTCATGGGAAATGTGAGAATTTCTAAAAAATGCAGTGGTAATAATGCAGTAGGAGATGCAGAATAACGTTTTTGGTACTAATTTTAATTTAGGAAATGAAAATGAGAAGCCATGAATGGAGTATAAAGAGTAAATTATGTTGGGCGCCACGATTTTAATAGAATCGACACGAAAAGAAAAAAACACCAGATTTTAGTACCATTGTATATTTAGTACCAGAGATACATTTTTGGGTTTCGACTATAAAAAAGTTTTAAAAGTCCAGCTTTACACTAGTAAAATTGTTTATCATTGTGGGTCGCGGTTTACAAATGACCTGAGGTCAAAGCCAAAATTTCATATTTTTATGAATAAAATTTATATTTGTTATATGTTATATAAACTTGAGATGTTTCAAAATATTTACATGAAATGTAAAATTATAGAAATGGAACTGGTGATTACAATGAAAGTGAAAATTACAATCCTCAAACATTTCGTATATAAAACGTATAAATATTTTTTCCCAAAAAACATTTGTGTTCCAGAATCCAGTGCTAAGCAGTGTCAGAGGATATATAATTATACCCTACATAACTATGTTGCCAGGGTATTATAGCTTTGTGCAGCCCCAAAAGTTTGTAACGCCACCTTTAAGTATACTGATCATCATCATATCTCGACTAGCTGAGTCGATCTAGACATGTGTGTCCGTCCGTCTGTCTGTCCATTATAATTTGTAAACACGATACAGGCCACAGTAATGGTCAATCTTCATGAAATTTTGCATGTGGGTTGGGTTCGGTCAAATGAAGACCCCTATGGTAAAGATCAGTTAATATTTAGGGGATGAAATGCTAAATTTTTTCGGTTTTTCTGGTCGCTCCAGAGGCCGCAGTTATAATCCGAACATCGTGAAATTTTACATGGAGAAGGGGATCGGGCTTAAGAATAAACATGCCTGTTTTGATAAAGATCGGTCAATATTTAGCGGCTCAAATGGACCCTGACTTTTGTGTGAAAAATTACAAAATTTTCATTCTGGGGTGTATATACTTGCTCCTGAAGGACATATACGCCAGTTGATGTTATATCCAAGAGGAGTTGTTGACCTTCAAATTGATACCAATTATATTGTCGTAGGTGCTCGGTATTCATATATTATTTAGTAACCTATTACCAGACTGGAGGACGAAAATATAGCGCTGATCGCTTTGAAATGTTCCATGAGGTTCCAATTATGGTCAAGGACAACGCCTAAAATGTTAGGTGATGATCAAATAATAATTTTTGGGATGAAGTGGACCGAAAACTTAATTATCTATACTTTTCGAGTCGAAAGCCGAACATCACAACACAACCCACGGTGAAGGGAATCTGGTACTGATAATTAGTAACATTTGGTACCGTTTAATGGGGGAACCCTGAAATTTGGGTCAATATTAATAATTTGTAGTACGTATAAGTTTTATGCAATGAGAACTTAAAATACCAAATTACAGCCATCTCGTTTAGAAAACCTATCCAAAATCCCCAAAATTCAGAGTATTGGGGAGTATCGTTTCATGGGAGCTACCCTGGAACTTAGGTCAATTGGTACAGAGATATGCTATACAGTGAGAACCCAAAATACCACATTACTACCGATTCGGTGAAAAAACTTGTCAAAAATCCCCAGAATTCCGAATACTGGTGGTACCATTATATGGGGGACACCCTGAAACTTGTTTCAATATTAAAAATTTTTGCTACGGAGATGTGCCATACAATAAGAACCCAAAATACCAAATTACAGCCAATTCGGTTGGAAACGTGCCTAAATACCGAATATTTCGATGTGTTACAAACGGAATTACAAATTTTATCTTACGATGGAGGGTATACTTAATTTTTTTAGCATAATGTTGACAATTTTGTGAGGGTGTTACTAGATGGAGTGGACCGATATTTCCAATCATATAACTAAGTTTGGAAGAAATATTTGGTTTGGATGAACTCGGTTAACCCTTCGAGAGTTATTGTTGGACGGACATTTGTAAATGTAATCGTTCGGAGTCTTGATAATTTTCAGTGGTAGTATTATAGTCAATTTAATTGATAAAAAGTTCACACTCCCCAAAATAATAGGGATTACCGTTATATGGCTTTTATCCTAAAAAGTGGACCCATATCGATTTTTTTGGTAGGGAGATTTGCTACCTACATTTAATTTCCTACTTATATTTAATTTTGTTGAAAAGCGATTCTCTAGAATGTAATTCTGATCAAGAATATGTATACCTTATGGGGTTTTCGATGAATATTTCGAGGTGTGGCAAACGGAAGGACAAATTTAATATACACACCACCTTATGGTGAATGGTGTAATTAGCAGTTCTAAATACTACAAAATAGGGTTCCATTGATTTTGGTCAATTATGTATAAGGACTAAAGCAGCTATATAACGATTTGCAGGATGTCCGATGCAGGATTTATGCATGTCCGATGTCCTAGATGTTAAATTGTAAACAAAGTATAGGTCGAATTTATGATCCGATTTGGATGAAATTTGGCACAAGTCACTTATTTGGCCCAAGGACGAACCCTATTGAAATCGGTTCAGATTTAGACATAGCTCCCATATATAGTTTCGTCTGATTTATGGTAAATGGGGCACCAAAGTTCTTATATATCTTTTGATTTGCACGCAATTTTGCATAGTGTACTAAATTGAGTCTAGAATGACGTGTGTTAAGTTTCGAGAAAATCGTTGCAGATTTAGATATAGCTCCCATATATATTTTCGTCCCATTTAAGACAGACGGGGCACCACTGTCCCTATATTACTTTCGATTTGCTGGAAATTTTGCATAGTGTACTATATATCTTTCGAATTGAACGAAATTTGGCATAAAGTCAAATATGACGTGTGTTATGTTTCGAGAAAATCGGTTCAGATTTAGATATAGCTCCAATATATAATTTTGTCCGATTTTATGTAAATGGTGCACCAAAGACCCTATATATTTTTCGATTTGCGGGAAATTCAGCATATTGTATGGAAATGAGTCTAGGATTACGTGTACCAAGTTTCGAGAAAATCGGTTCAGATTTAGATATAGCTCCCATATATATTTTCGTCCGATTTTATAAAAATGGTGCACCAATGTCCCTATATATCTTTCGATTTGCGGAAAATTTTGCATAGTGTACTGAATTGAGTCTAGAATGACGTGTGTCAAGTTTCGAGAAAATCGGTTCAGATTTAGATATAGCTCCCATATATATTTTCGTCCGATTTTATATAAATGGTACACCAAAGACCGTTCGTTCAATTTCATGTCAATGTTCCTTCGAAAGGGCGAGATCTGTAGAATATACCCAAAGTGGTGAAGGGTAGCATATAGTCGGCCCAGTCCAACCTTACTACTTTCCTTACTGGTTTCTTTTTCAAAATCAGCCCCTGTATTCTGTAACTTTTTAACAACATTCGATATTGTCTATTTTACAACAATTTCATTTGTTTGTTTTATTGTTCTTACAATAACAAAAGAAATTTAAACTATATCGAATGTTGTTAAAAGGTGACCATACGTGTTCTTTTCTAGAGGACAATCATCGTAAAAGGTACATCAAAGACCCAACATTGGTCCGATTGACTCACAATTTTTTTAGAATTCAATTCAGAACGATTTCGTTCTAGAATGGTGTGTCAAGTTTATTTTAAATTGGTTCATATATCATTTCGTTGGATTTTATGTAAGTGGTGTACTTCATCGGAAGTACACCACGTCACACCTTTGACGAGTGTTGGGGTTTCTTTAGTTCAAATCAGGTCAGATTTATATACATTCCATATATTTAAGAGCTAACGTTTATACGATTGATAAACAATTTCGCAAAGACTTTAGAGTTCCAGCCCATTGCAAATTAGCATCTACATCCAAAAATAGCATCTACATCTTAGCAGACCTTTAAATTTAAATTTTATTAAATCCAAAATCATATTAAATCCAAGCGATACTACTAAATTATTCCTCCCTAAATAAAAAAGTATCAACGAAAGAAAATCAATCAATCGGCTTATTTAAAACTTAAGTACAAAATTAATACATCGAATTATATCCCCACCCTAAGAAAAGAATTAATCAATACTACATTAAATTTTCGTTTGCGAATTCTTTAAAAGAAACGTGTACACGAATTTTTCAAGCATTCTTCGACCCCCCAAAGTATAATACATACTTAAGTACAGACAAAAAACTCAACATTTTTTTGTAGAACAATAGAAGGAAATCTTTTGATTGACACTTGTTGCTCGCACTGCCAAAGGGCAAAAACAAAAACACCCTCAGCAAACGATGGCATGGAGAATGTAATGTTCATTACAACAGCGTAACGATGGAGGATCGAATTGAAAAAAAAACAGCATCATCAAATTGAAATTCCCTCCAACATATACAGAGCCCAGACCGATATAACACCGTGGTTTATATCGTTTCAAATCGAATCAAATCAATAACCAAAAGCCACAGACGCCATGGCAACCATTCACCTCGAGCCGGCAACAATTTTGTGGGTAACAAAATATACCAAACGAATTACAGAACACCCACCCCCTACCCAACCATCTCCCTCATTCCCCTTCCCCTCAACTGCCAGTTGTTTGTCATCATCAAAGCCAGAGTCCAACCTTTCATCAAATACAAAAACAAAACGCTGGAATGAAAAGAAATTGTCATTTTTGTACCGAGCAAAAAAGAAACCAAAACTAAATAAATGGTTATTCTATTATCCACCCCTACATTCCTCCGCCCTGTCATTGCCAATAAGCAAACATCATTGGAAATGTTACTGAAAAAAAATTAATCCTAGGGCTATATTTGATGCCCAACCCTGTCTAAGTCAATGGAAAAAACAATTTAGAAATTTAAAACAGAATCATGGTGACCTCCATCGATACATCGACAAACACACGTGCACCGAAGGGCTGGGTGATTTTTTGAGGTCATACAGACGAATTAAACAAATACGAAAATAATATTCACATAGAAAATGAAAATTGATTTAGTTTGACACCAAAAAAAGACAATGTTGAAACGGGAAGGTCATCATCATGTTTGGTAATATTGAAGAGGATGAGGAATATTGACACTTTAAAAATTAAATGAATTTTCTAATTTATTTTGACAGTGAAAAAATGTACGGATGTTTTGGAATTTTTCTATAGGTCTAATTTTTTCTATAGGAAACAAGTTTAAACGTCAATTAGTTCGGCTCGCCATTCACCTTGTATATATGTCCAAACTTGGGCCTATATGGATTTTTTTTCAAAAATGTGTTCCACCCTACAAGAGCCCGAAGATCCAAATTAAAGCCACTTCAGTGAGAAAATGTGGGTAAAATTTTAAACATAACGAGAATGGTCATTAATATTGGAATTTTATATAGGGGCTATTTGAGGTCACGGATTTTGTATACCCTCAGCTTTATGGCTAATGAGGGTATACACACTTTTATACAGCAAAAATGTGCCTCATTGCATTACAGGCAATTTGACCAATATTCATAAATACAATGGAATGTCCGATTTGAACTAACAAACTTTGCACAACCTTCTATCTTTACCAATCATAGATCAAGACCAAAGGCGGGACCTATTCGTCCACATCTTTTGGTACCTCCCCCGCAAATGGTCAAAATGTTCAACATTTACAAATCCAATAATAGACAAATGGAATATCCGATTTGAATAAAACTTTGCACTACCTATTATCTATAACAAGTCTAGATCAAGTCTGAAGATCAAGTCTGATACCCATTGGACCTCTCCTTCTAGTACCTCTTCTCACAAATTGCCAATCTATACTAATAAAAGAGTAAAGTGATTGACTGTCTGACTGATTTAACGATTCATCAACGCCCAGACGAAACGGCAGAAGCTAGAATCTTGAAATTTTAGGTGAGAGTCATTCTTGGTCCAAAGGCTGGTTTTGGAAATTCGTACTAGAACTGTACGAAAAGTACTAAATGTGATATCATTTGTATTTGGCGAACCAATAGAGCTATAACTCTAAAATTTGGATTGAGGGTCACTGATGGAGTGTAGAATAGATGTAACAAAGGGCTTTTTGGAAATTCGAACTATGAGAATCCGAAAAGCACTGAAATGTACTAAATTTTGTACAATTTCGTAGCATGTGAATGGATTGAGCTAAAAACTTGAATTTTGGAATGCAAATTAAGGTTGAGCAGTAGGGTCGATATGAGGAAAGTCTGGAAAACGTGTACTCATGTGTACGAAAAATACTATATGGTACTAAATTTGGTACAAATTTTATTTGAAGGTACAAATCGAGCTGGAATCCTGAAAATTGAAAGTAACATTACCGTCGGAGCTGGAACAATGAAGTTTGGAGTTAGGATCATTGTTGGGATGTAGCATTAGGGTCAGGATTCAGTTTAACAAATTAATACTTATGGGTACTAAATGGTAATAAATTTGATACAATTTGAATTTTAGGTGAACCAATAGAGCTAAAATCATGAAATTGGAGACAGGATCACTGTGGAGGAGTAAGAGTGAAATATGTAGGAAGTTTTAGAAATTCGTGCTACTGTGTACTAAATTTGGTACAATTTGAATTGTGTGTGAACCGATAGTGTTGGAATCTTGAAACTTGGATTTAGGATCACTGTGGGGGTGTTGGTTTGGTTTAAGCAAGAATTTTTGGAAATGAGTAATACTGTGTACTTAATTTGTTACAATTTGAATTGTGGGGGAACCGATAGAGTTAGAATCCTGAAACTTGGATTTAGGATCACTGTGGGGGAAGTTTTGAAAATTCGTAGTACTGTGTACTAAATTTGGTACAATTTAAATTGTGGGTGAACCAATAGAGTTGGAATCCCGAAATTTAAATTTGGAATCATTGTGGGGGTTTAGGATCGGGGTATGTAGGATGTTTTTAAAATTCGACTACTGTGTACTAAATTTGGTACAATTTAAATTGTGGGTGAACCGATAGTGTTGGAATCTTGAAACTTGGATTTAGGATGACTGTGGGGTGTAGGATCGGGGTATGCATGAAGTTTTGTTGGATGGTTGAAGAGGGTACTTATGGAAAAAATGTATGCTAAATGGAAAATTTTAATTTGGGTGAACCTTTAGAACTCTAATCGTGAAATTTGGTACTAAATGATACTCAAATGTAATTTATGGTCGATATTAATATGTGGATTGTTTTTTCTGACATATGCAGTTTGCTGTGAAAACAAAATAATATGTTAACACATGTTTAAATATTTCCTACATTCGCTAACGAAGTTGCGGGCATATGCTATATTTTATAAAATTGTGAATTTAATTTGAAGCGAAGTGAATAACTGATTTGTTCAGCATTAAATCCTCGTTGATAAAAGCATATACATTATATAAAGCGAATAATATAACCTGTGTGTAATTTCGAAGACATCCGCCAACCATAGGCAGAGTCGTCGGCAACACCGACTGACACTTGTTGAGTGTTTTTTTTTTAGTTGTCAGAATCTTAGCACTAAGCTGCCTCTGTCAGAATCTTAGCCCTGAGCTGGCTCCGTTTCAGATAATATACATAGACTCCTGTCCTAGTCTTAGGATCCCTCAAATCGTCTAAGTAGACACTCCATGGCCTGCATACAAATTCTCTATTGCCTTTAATTTGATCTATAATCCTCTCCAGCTTTATATTTTCAACATTTATAGGGACCTAACGTCCATAATCTTTATTAGGTCCTCAGCACTTCTATAAAAAAATTGGAATGCTTCAGCACATTTTTTTATACCCGACCTAAATCCTAAGGAGTACATTTAGGTCGGGCATAAAAAACAATTCCTTAGCTCAAGAAAACTCCCGACTTTCAGATCGTTAGCAAAACTCCCTGATCTTCTTTTAGAGTAAAACACCCAGCAGGTCTCTCATTAAGACTACCTTCAGCTCATCTATAAAAATGGATTGCCCTTAAATTAATTAAAGGTTCGATGAAGTTCAGATTGTCGAAGAAAAACAATCCAACCTACAGTTCATTTTAAAAGATTATCCAGTATTTATCTAGACAAGAAATCACAAGTACACCCAGCAGGTCGTTATACAGACTACATTTAGTTAGTCTGTGAAGATTCATTGCCCTTAAACTTTTCGAAGACTTGCTGGAATTCAGTTCGTCGATAAATCCTCCCTAGCCTTCAGCTAGTTTATAAGGATTCCCTGAACTTCCCTCCCAAGTCTGTGAAGACCCCCTCAATTGCCTATCGAGACTCCTAACCTTCAGTTGTTGCCTTCCATTTGTATAAAAAGACTCGGTGCCCTCACATCCTCTCCAGCTTTCTGTTATTCGTCTATAAGGACGTTCTGCCACTTAATTAATCTTAAAGAACTTGAAAAATTTCACTTGACCTTACATATTCCCCGGCCTTTAATACCTCTTTAAAGATTTACTGACCTTTATTACAAGTATGGCCTAAGTCCTAATCTTCAACTATCTATTAATCTATTAATTAATCTGTCCATTAATACGTTATGGCCTCCATCTTCTATGGCCTCTATCTTCTAGTTTCTAGCTTTTACCTCGTTTATAAGGACTCCAGGGCACTTTCTTAGGTCTTCAGCACTTCTGTGAGGAATCCCAATGCAGCAGCACATCTAAAAATAATCCCAATTCTATAGATATTCTATAACGAATCCAAATTCTTAACCTCATGCCTATAGACTCCATCGCTTTCAGCTCGTCTACAAAGACTTTCTGATCCTCTCCTAGTCTAAAAAATACAAACATGTCTACTGAGCGGATTCTTTGCCTACAACTTGATAATGACTCAAGTCTTTACCTAGTCTAAACCCGACCTAGTATTCCGTCTCTTGACTGCCTGATCTCCAGCTCGTCTATAAACACCCAAAGGCATTCGTCTATAAAAACATTCGGGTCTTCAGCTCTCCCTGGTCATCACCTCGTCTATAAATACTCTACAGCTCGCCTGTAAAGACTATATGGACTTTTCGTGCTCTATAAATACTCAAAGGTCTTCAGTATGTTTATAAAGACTATTGGCCTTCAGTTTATCTATAGTACTAATCACTGCTTCAAGTCCATTCAAAACGGTATCCTCTCTTTTGGACTTGTGATCTACCTTTGGCCTTTGGCACGTCTATAAAGGCCAGTAGCCTTTCAACTAGTGAAGGATTCGTTGGAATTATGTTCGTCTATTTAAAAATTCTAGCCTACAGCTCGTGTTAAATGACTCTTTACTTGACCTATAAATACTCCCGGGCCTTCCAAAGACTGCCAGACCCACAGCACTTCGATAAATACTCCATATTACAACAAAATCTTCTGAACATCCTTCCATTGCATATAAAAAGACTCCAGCCCTTTTCTCCCTGCTATATGAAGACTTCTTGTCCTTCGTATCAACAATAAAGCTTCGAAGCTTGTCTATAAATACACCCTAATATACAAAGACTTCTCGCCATTCTGATTGTATATAAAGACTCCGTGACCTTCAGATCCTCTATAAAAAAATCATTGAGCACATGTAAAAAATCTACATTACGTCATCTGAAGGTTCCTGACATTCATAACATCTGTAAAATCGCCCTCTCTATAATTCATTTATACCGCATTCCTGGTCCTCTGCTCTAGTTTTTACATAGACTCTATAGTTAGGGCTGTTGTTCTATATAGAAACCAATACCTCAGTTGGGAACATATATCTTCGAATTTGTTTCTTAAAAAAAACTCGGCTGAGAAGTGGGGTCTTCTGGTTTCTTCTGTATAGAAAAAAAAATACCTCAGTAAAGGACTGAAATTTCTGATTTTTTCTACATAATTTTTTTTCTATAAAAAAGAAAAACTGCCTCAGTTTGTAAATGAGGTCTTCGATTTTTTCCTATATACAAATATTACCTCCGTTTAAAAATTATGGCTTGGGATTATTTTTTATAGGAAATAATGCCACATTTATTTATTAAGAAAATTGTATATTTAATATTTCCCTCTACAGTTGTATTTATGTATGTCAGTATGTAACTTCGTTGGAAACTTAATACCGCATATTTCACAGTAAATGCTTCATTGACAACTCAATAAACTTTTGACACATTCCAGATTATATTTTGCAATAACCGATACATATCCAATATCAAAAGTGTCATCGAAAAGTGAAAATATCACGCGGATTAGGTAATTTGTTTAATGAAATATAATAGCTCATATTTCGAATGTTCTGTTCTGTTTTGTTTTTTCATTGACACTGCATTAAAATACCCGTGGCAAAATTATAGCTTAAATGCAATTTTATTAATTATTTTAATTTTCCAAAAAAAATCGTGGCGGAATCATAACAGTAAGAAACCAGTAAGGAAAGTTGTAAAGTCGGACGGGGCCGACTATATGATACCCTTCACCACTTTAGGTATATTCAACAGATGAATCCTAACAGACGTCGCATTTTTAAAGAACCAGTAAAATGAAATTGGATCCATAAACATGTCATTCTGCAAACGATACTAAATTTTTCATTTGGTCAGATATAGAAGCTATATCTAAATCTGAACCGATTTTTACGAAACTAAACACACATCATTCTAGACCTAATTCATTACGCTGTGCTAAATTTCGTGCAAACCGAAAGATATTAAGGGACTTTGGTACATTATTTACATTAAATCGGACGAAAATATATATGGGAACTATATCTAAATCTGAACCGATTTTCACAAAACTTAACACAAATCATTCTAGACCTTATTCATTACGCCGTGCTAAATTTCATGCAAATCGAAAAATATATAGGGATTTTGGTGCACCATTTACATTAAATAGGACAAACATATATATGGGATCTATATCTAACTCTGGACCGATTTTCATTCTAGACCTAATTCAGTACGCTGTACCAAATTTCGTGCAAATCGAAATATATATAGAGACTTGGGTACATCATTTACATTAAATCGGACGGATATATATATATATATATATATATATACATATATATATATGTATATATATATGTATATATAAATATATAAATATATATATATATATATATATATATATATATGGGATCTATGTCTAAATCTGGACCGATTTTCAGGAAACTTAACACACATCATTCTAGACCTAATTTAGTACACTGTGCCAAATTTCGTGCAAATCGAAAGATATATAGGGACTTTGGTACACAATTTACCTTAAATCGGACGAAGATATATATGGGAGCTATATCTAAATCTGAACCGATTTTCCCGAAACTTAGCACACATCATTCTAGAGTTAATGGAATACGATACGCTAAATTTCGTGCAAATAGAAAAATATATAGGGACTTTGGTGGACCATTTACATTGAATCGGGTGAACCTATATATGGGAGCTATATCTAAATCTGAACCGATTTTCATGAAACTCAGCTCACATAATTTTAGGCCTAATTCATTACGCTGTGCCAAATTTCGTGCAAATCGAAAGTTATATAGGGACTTTGGTGCACCATTTATATAAAATCGGACGAAACTATATATGGGAGCTATATCTAAATCTGAACCGATTTTCATGAAACTCAGCACACATCATTCTAGGCCTAATTCATTACGCTGTGCCAAATTTCGTGCAAATCGAAAGATATATAGGGACTTTGGTGCACCATTTATATAAAATCGGACGAAACTATATATGGGAGCTATATCTAAATCTGAACCGATTTTCATGAAACTCAGCACACATCATTCTGGGCCTAATTCATTACGATTTGCCAAATTTCGGAAGATTCGGAAGATATATAGGGACTTTTTACATTAAATCGGACGAATATATATATGGGAGCTATATCTAAATCTGAACCGATTTTTCCCAATTTCAATAGGGTTCGTCCTTGGGCCAAATAAGTGACCTGTGCCAACTTTCATCCAAATCGGATCATAAATGCAACCTGTACTTTGTTCACAAAAATACATGGACGGACGGACAGACGGACGGACGGACAGACGGACATGCGTAAATCGACTCAGAAAGTGATTCTATGCATATTCTCAAAAGGAATATGCATAGAATCAATATTCTCAAAAGGAACCATGTGTCTATCTCGTTTCCTTTTGCCTGTTACAAACATATGCACAAAGACATAATACCCTGTACCACAGTGTGGTGAAGGGCATAAAAAGAAACTGAGCCACCACCTCAAATCGTATTAAACCCTCAATGTGTAAGTATTTATACTCCACATATTGAATTCCATGTGGACCAAATATGCATAAATTAACCAAATTTGGTTAGAAATGCCACAAGCAGCAACAACAACAACTAATTACAACAATACTTGCACTTGGTCATGTTTTAATTTAAGAAACTTTTGTAAGTGTCGATCAAATGCCAGAGAGTTTGTTTATACACGGAGCGACGGAGAATTCATAGACGATTATGTCATTCATACATATATAGTCCATCTGTAACTAAAGACCCTAGCAGAAATTCAGGAAAGGGACCAGGAAGTCGTTTTGAATGGATTATAAACCAGGGTGTATTTACAGATGATATAAGAACTCCCTAAGGCCAGTAAGTCGCTATAAACGAACTTTAGTTTCTTCATATGCTAGGTTGTATTTATAGACAAGCTTCGAAGCTTTATAGGTAAGAAGAAGAAGTCTGTCTGGGTACTTTTAGACGAACGGATAGATAGTTTTTATATACATGCTGAAGGCTAGGAATTCTTTATGGACGATCAGAACGTCATGTATTATTTATATACCAAGCAAAAAACTAAGAGAACTGATGAGGATTTGTGGCGAAATCCAAAAATATAGTCTCCTCTGCTTTTCCCGAAAGCAGAGAAGACACTTTAAAAATAAAAAAGCTTGTTGTTTTTATATTTTTTTAAAACAACAAGTAAACACACATCCCTACAAACAAATGCCACACTGAATCTAATTTATAGGAAACCAAAAATCCAGATCGTCTTTTTAGACCACATGTAGATTAGGGAGTTATAGGCCATTGAGACTTCATATACAAGGGTGTTTTCAAAGATTAATTAAAGATCCCAATGTTTTTTTATAGATGACGGCCATGACGTTTTTATAGACGAACTGAAGACCATGAAATCGTCATAGACAAATTGAACACTTTGGATTATTCACAGAGGAGCTCAGATAGTCTTTGTAGACGAGGTGTACACAATGCAGTACTTATAGGTGAGTAGAAAGCCAGAGAGTTATCATAGACTGTGTTTTTATAGACGAGCGGAAGGCCACAAAGTCTTTATATACCAGAGGGTGAAAGTGGTGTCTTTATGCGCGAACTGAAGACGCGGTTATCTTTGAGGTCAAATTGAAGTTTAGAGACTTTTATCAACGTGCCATTGTCAGGGCGTATATTGAAAAAGAAGGGAATGAAGGCCTGTTAGTCTTTATAGATGAACTTAAGTTCAGGCAGTCTTCAGAGACAAAAGATTGGAAACCAGGACATCTTTATTATCGAGCTAAAGATTACAGAGTATTTATCGACGTGTTGTGGGTCTGGTAGTCTTTATAGGCTGACTAGGTGAAGACTAGGGAGTCTTTTAATACGATAAGTAGACCAGAATGTTTTCATAGACGAAATGAATGTCAGGATGACAAGGATTATTTATAGTGGAAGACAGTAGGTATTTTCAGACTAAAAGGAGTCCGGGAGTCTTTGCACAGGAGCGGAAAGTCGGATAGTCTTTATAGATGAGCTGTAAGTCAATGATTATTTGTAAACGATCTTAAGGACATGGAGTTTTGTATACAAACTGAAAGGCGGGAAGTTTTCAGTTTACTAGTGTGTATTTATAGACAAGGTGAAGACATTTTAGATGAACCGAAGTCCAAGAAGTCGTCATATTTCAGGAAGTGAAGGCCATGACAAACTGAGGGTCGGGAAGTAGTTATAGACGTTCTGAAGACTAATAAGTATTTATAGACAAACTGAAGCCCAGATACTCTTAATAGACATGCTGAAGCCCAGATAGAGACTGACTAAAGTATATATATATATATATAGGATATAAAGTCCAGATTATAGATGTACTGTAGACTGAACTGAAGACTAGAGGTTTTATATAACTACAGAGAATTTATAGACCAGAACAGAAATCCAGAAAAGTGACCAAAAAGTCTGTACAAAATGGACCAGTAAATGAATGACAGTAAATCTCTATAAACGTGCTCGAAGTCAATTATTCGTTATAGATGATCTACTGAGTCTCTGAGTTTTCATATATAAGCTGAAGGGCGAGTAGTCTTCATAAACTTGTGTGTATTTATAGACGAGACGAAGGCTTCGTCTTCATATACTATGGAGTGAAAGTCGTGACGTTGTTGTAGACAAACTCAGGTCCAAAGGGGGTTTTAGACGACTGAAGGCCAGACTGCCTTTATGGGGCAGGTACTGAAATCCATAATGTCTTTATAGGTGATAACCAGAGAGTTTTCATAGAGCACGGAGTGAAAGCCATGGAGTATTTTAAGACGAACTGAAGGGGATAATCTTTACAGGTCAGCGGATATTTATAGCCCATTAGAAGGTTGGGGAACTATAAACCAGAATGTTTTTTATAGGCAAACTGAATGAAAGCGAGCTTAATAAGAGAGAAAGACTAACAGTAAAATAACAGAAAATGTGAAGGCTGTCAAGATTGTTAAAAACTACCTGAGGGTCTAATAAGACTAACAGAATCTAAGGGGGTATTTATTGTATTACCGGGAATCTTTATGCACGAGCTGATGGACATGGGGTTGTTATACCCTTTACCACACTGTGGTACAGGGTATTATGTCTTTGTGCATATGTTTGTAACAGGCAAAAGGAATCGAGGAATCGATCGAGGAACCATAGGTCTAGGTTCCTTTTGAGAATATGCATAGAATCACTTTCTGAGTCGATTTCCGCTTGTCCGTCTGTCTGTCCATGTATTTTTGTGAACAAAGTACAGGTTGCATTTATGATCCGATTTGGATGAAACGTAATGAATTAGGTCTAGAATAATGTGTGTCAAGTTTCCTGAAGATCGGTTCAGATTTAGATATAGCTCCCATATATAATTTCGTCCGATTATAGGTAAATAGTGCACCAAGGTCCCTATATATCCTTCAATTTGCACGAAATTCGGCATAATGTACTGAATTAAGTCTAGAATGATGTGTGTTAAATTTCGTAGAATTCGGTTCAGATTTAGATATAGCTTCCATATATATTTTCGTCCGATTTTAGGCAAACAAAGCAACAAAGTCACTATATATCTTTCGATTTGCACGAAATGTGGCATAACGTACTGAATTAAGTCTAGAACGATGTGTTTTAAATTTCGTAGAAATCGGTTCAGATTTTGTTATGGCTCCCATATATATTTTCGTTCTATTTTAGGTAAATAGTGTACTAAGTAATAAAATGTTTCATGAAAATCGGATCAGAAAAAATCAAAAAATCGCAAGAACTCAATTATCAACTGACATATTTTTTTCAAAAGAAAAATAGTTATCATATATGAGTTTTTTTACTTAAAAAAAACAATGCATAGGCCTCAGTTCCCAAGCGAAATTTTTTGTCTATAGTTCCTTCTACAATATATACAATATTATTTTTTTCTACATAAAAAATCGATGACCTCAATTACCACAAAGGTATTTTTATAGGCATGGTGAAGGACAATGAGACAAGGTTAGGATTATATCATTAATAGGGGTCTATACGGATATTTGGATTATACACATTTTTAATGATAAGGTTGATTGATACAGACACGTTGGAGCTACATAAGACATTACCACCCTCCCTTACAATTAATGTAAGTTTAGAATTGTAAATAAATTGTTTTCTTTTTTGCATCTGTGTGCATGCATTTTTTTCAATCTTTCTAAAACAAACAACAACAAAATATATCAGACATAAATCAATAAATCTCAATTAATTACAAAACAAATAAATGATATCGGAACAGCTTGAAGTCATATTTAAAAGAAAAAAGGTGTTAAATTCGCACAACGACCAAAGGCGTTAAGGAAATGCCAAAGCGATTGAATTGGAAACGTTTTGGTTGTTTTGCTTTGGTGGAAAATAGCGGCTACTTTTCATTGACAGACAGACTATCGTGTAGACGTTTAATTTGCATTTTGAGTGATTATATATTAGGGTGGGTAAAATGATATTAATATAAGATTTCGTTGGAATAGTATTTCTTTTTTTAAACAAATATAATTATTATAAATAAAAGTTCTACCCTAATATATATTTTATTTATATTTGAATGAAACTTTATAAACATTTCTAAATATTTAATGACATTGTTATATTTGATATAATATTATTAAAATTTCAAAAGATGTGTATTGAAAAGAAATGATACAAAATATTGTAATAATATTTTTTGATGTTCCATGGTCGATTATTTTATTGTACGATTATTGTTTTGATTTAAGCCCACCACACACTATAGGAAATGCAATCAAGTAAATTGTGTTCTTTTTCAAATAGGTGTATGTATGTATCAAAAAAGAAAATAATTTATATTTGATAGAAAATGTGTTGAGTTTTCAGACAAAACACTTTTTTGAAAAAAAAAAATAGTTTTTGCAATCTTAATGCATCGACTTTCCATACACTGTTCAAGCACAGACATACACTTCGACAGTGGCAGTATAGGGACCATTATGTTCGACCATTTTTAAAAATATGTCAATTCTTGTCCAAATTGATTAATTTCGAACAAAAATAAGGTCGCATTGAAATTACTCATACGGTTAGTAAGTAAAAACCTAATATCGATCATTCACATTGAGCTGTCATATTATGGAAAACCGAAAAAGACTAGTTCTTTTGAATGTGAAGGCTTTTTTGTTAATAAGGAAATAAATTATGAGGCTGTCACATTGTTTCCCAGACCTGACAATCAATCTTTGAATTGTTTCCTTAAAAATTTGTTTCTCCAAAACGGAGTCCATAAGACAATGACGCTACGATTGGGACGATAAAAACGGCACGGCGCCGGATGTCAAACGAGATGTCACAATACAATATATCTGAAAAATAACCATCGACTTTCTGAAGAAATATAAAAGTAAAATTACATTCGAGCACACTTGATGTTAATAATTTTCTACGAAGATTCCATTCGGATGTCGAATTACAGAAAATTCACTGCAAATAAAAAATAAAACTATTAACAAAAGGGCAAAAGTGGGACGGGCCGACTATATGATAACCTATACCATTTTGGTGTACATTCCAAACTTCTATTATATTATATATGGGCTATTACTTTGTCTCAGAGAATAATTAGTACCACATTACAGACACTTAGATTGGAAATTCGGGTTGAGGTCTTCAACATAGAATCAAAAAACCGTAAAGAGGAATATCTAAAAGCAAGGGACTTATATAGAAAGTGGTTTGCATAGATACAAAAAGGATTTTTAACGTCCAGACTCTCATTTACAAAGCATAAGAACATAAAGATGAGACATTATATAGTAAAAATACCAACAGAACAAGCAATCCTCAGAGCTCAATCTTAAATATTGCGATCTATATAGCGATTTCAACAGACGAACATGATTAAATCGACATATAATTTTATTCTGATCAAGAATATAGATACCTTATTGGATCTTGGGTGAATATTGCAAATTTAATATTCCCTCCACATTATAAGGGAGGTTATCAAAAGATCAGATAGATTTAAATTTAATTGTAAAATTTTCCTTTACAAAATCTTCATGTTTCAATAGAAAACATCTTTCGAGGCTTTTGTCTATAGGAAAAAGTAAATTTAGTCTTTAGTGGTTGAACATGGTTTCAATTTTTTTCTCGATATAAAACCTTTTAAGACTATATTTTCTAACGGCGGACGTTGACGTCTCAAGGCTACATACACCATCAGAAATAATTTTTTTTTTATCGCATTTTTAACAATACAAGAATGTTTGGTCCTACATATGTAATTTTGAACCACACTTAAGGATTATTTTTAAAAACAAATTCAAAAACATTTAAAGGAAATAATATAGCACTATCTATATATGGCCGATTGTGTCAAACTTCAAAATGCCGAATCTACTCCGAAGGTACTTTTTATAGTTTTTTTTTTAATTATTTTTATATGAATGCACATTGTAATTAACTACTTTTTAGTAATACCTTAAAATTTGAAAAGTTTTATATACATCTGTAAAAATACAAAAATCGTACATTTAAATAAATTTATTAGCTAGAGATTTCAAACTCTGTGACAGTTATTTATATCGATATTCCATACCTAATAGTACGTTTACATTATACCGGATTTCGTTAACCCAGTGGGTTTCAATTGTCAATTCCATTTTATATATGTCAAATAAATCCTCATAGGTTAACCCCGCAAAAAGTTCTAATGTAAATGCCGAATATGTATCGAATCTAGTGATGTACAGCTTCATATCGAAAACGAGATTGCCGAATGTGCACCGATGCCGAAGGTGCCCCAGTCCCACAATTTGTGATAAGATTATTATTTTATAATATTAGGTTGGTAAAATAAATCCATTATGTTTATATGAACTATGGGCCAAATATGCACCGTTTTGTTGTATGATTTGTTGCCATTTTAAAGGTCAACTTCAATAATTTCTCCTATTTTATTTACATTTTCGTCGTCCGGTCTGCCTGTGCAAGGTGCATATTTATCATCCGAAATTCTTGAAAGGAATCTACGAACCAAAAATTGCACATACTTGGCTGTTACAGTATCGGAACCATAAACACAATTCACAATTTAAGCCGCTTGGCTTGCATTTTTGCCCTTGTCAAAGAAAAGCTTTAAAATGTACCGTATTTTTTCTTTCTTCACTTCCATTTATAACACCCTGTAACTCACAACCAAATGCACCAAACAAAAAACACCAATTTTTTTACTGCGAAATGCCACATACTTTACGAGACATCTATCAGTACAGCGAAAAAATAATAGATAATATTTTTGGTCACACCGTTGGAAAATTCAGCCTCCATTTAAAACATCCGACAACGGCATTAGGTTGATTGACTTCGTGGCAGCAAAAGACATGGTAGTTAGCAGCACCAGATTCAAGCATTCGATATACACAAGGCCACCTGGATTTTTCCTGATCAAGCAACGAGAAATCGAATTGATCTCGTTGTGATAGACGAAAAGCATTCATCTAGTGTTTAAGACATTCGATAGATCCGTTTAGCTATATTGAAACAACTCATAATAAATAATCCCCTTCCAGTCCCTCCAAATGCATAGCATTAATTGGTGTGGCACCCAAACATCGAGCTTCTTTTTGAATCCAGCTTTATGTAAATGGTTTAAAACAGTTTTATGGTCGATTTTTAGCTCCTGGGCGATTTTACGACTGCTAACATGCCGGTCAACTTCGATCATTTCTCCGATTTTATCGAAATTTTCAACGACCGGCCTAAAGGATTTCCTTTTCCACAACCTAATATTAATAGAACATTTTCTCAATTTTTCTATGGAAAATAATCTTTGGGTCTTTTGTTTATTAAAAAAAAATGTCTTTTGTGGTTGAACTTGGTGTCAGTTTTTTTCTTCAGATAAAAACTTTTTGGTGGCTTTTTCAATATAAAAAAATAATTAAAGAAAGATTTTTTGTAGACAAAGTTATCATAATTTCCTATAAAAAATGAACATCTTAATAAAGACGATAAGCTTGTATAATTTTTGCACACTGAAATGTGTTACCTGTATTTCGCAAGTGTTTAGAAGTGTGATTGTTTCCATTCCCTGGCTTTTGATTTGATCTTCTGCATTGGTAAGTTTACACAAATAATTCTCCAAAAAGTATTGTATTATTTTTGTAATCCTGTCACCTGGCGGGTATTATTGAAATTAAATTATATTGGGTTTATGTCACAGATATTTGTAATAGCTTATCATTAAACGTTTTCAGCTTAAATAATGAAAAATACTGGTTTCGGCATTCACTACATATTTAGACAACAACCTAACAATAAAATTTACCATAACGTACTTTGTGCACAATCAAAATTAAAAAGAACCACTTATGATAGTCTAGTCTTTCTGTTATAATCTCCGAAAAAAATGAAACATGTGAAGGAATATTTTTTTTATAACCTCCACCATGAGATTCCATACCTAACATACACATGGGGACTATCATTTGGTAAATTTCTGTCAGGAGAAAATTAAATACCAAACTACAGACACTCCACTTGATAGCTTGGACTAAAGGCAAGAACTTACCAAAAATTACACTACTTGAAAACATGTACCCAATAAATTTATCAGAATCTAAAATGAACTAAAGCCACTTTTAAAATAACCGACTCATATACGGGCTAACCCAAAAATCAACTGATACTTATAATATTTGGTAGAAAGATTTGCAAAAATACCAAAAAAAGTAGTACAGTTATATGGGTTCTATACAAAAATCCTGACGGATAATGTTTTAGTATAGCCCTGTTCAATCATGGGAACTGGTGCCCTGATTAACAATGCAAATTGACTCTATTCTGTAGTTTGCATGCGAAGTGAGAGAGGGAATGGCTACCCTTCACCTCTCTCGCCTACAAACTGACAATTGTCGAAAGTAAAATTTGTAATTTTGGTATAATGAAAAACAAATGTCTATAATTCATATTTTAATTTTTAATAAACAATTTATAAAATGTATATCAATTAAATTTATTGAAAACAAAAACAGTGATCCCGTAAAAACTATGAGAGGAGAGTTAGATGTATTGTTGTCTCCCCATGACATTGATCCTCTCACAGCGATTGGGAGAGTGGGGCTTACTCATATAAACATGTGCAAAACAACAATTTGCATCGTTTATGTTATTGTTGTGATGAGAAAGCCTAACCGGCATGCCTTTTCTTGCGTTTTGCTGCAATATTTGATATTTCATTAGTTCTTTTGTCGGATTCTTACTGCGTGGACGTGTGTTTGGAATAAATTAAAAGAAAAATATTATTTTAAATTAAAAAAAACTCTTCTAATAACATAAATCAACAAAAATATTATTAAAATTTAATAAATTTTTTCGACAACATATGTGGGTATACTGTAAATTTATTTTATCATGAAAAAATGCGATAGTTGCCTTGTAAATTGTATCAGAGAAAAAATAATAACAATGGAAAATAAAATAAAAAGAGATATTTCGGGAATATGTATAGGCGTTTGCAATAATTTAAAAGTGAAAATGATCGTTTGTATTTCGCGAGTGCTTAAAATGTAATTGTGTGATGGTTTCCTTCTTCTGCCAAACAATTCAGCAAATTTTCAATATTGGTAAGTTCACACAAATAATTCTCCAATAATTATTGTTTTGTTAATATTCATTAAATATAAAGTTTTGGGCTTATGTCACAAATATGTATAATAGTTGACCACAAGGCTGCAACATACACTGAAAATGTAGACAAGAACCTCGTAATAAAATTAATTCCCGTCATCCCCATCCACCGTTACCCTCGTTGTACACATGGAAATTATTGCGTTCATTGAAAAATCCACACTTATGTTAACCTCATTCAGAGGTTTCCCTTATAAAACTCCTTGTACATTAGAACTTTTTACCGGGTTAACCTACTTTATGAGGATTTATTTGACATATATGCAAAGGAAATGACAATTTAAACCCACTGGGTTAACGAAATCCGGTTAAGTGTAAACGTACTGTAATAGTCCTTGAAAAATATAAATAATAAACTAGGTAATAACGTAGTTAAGTTCGGCCGGGCCGAAGTTTTTATACTCTTAACCATGAGATGAACATTAAAAATACCTAAAACCAATCGCAAATTGAATGTGGGGGCTTTGTCATGGCAAATTGCTGCCAGGAGAAAATGAAATACTAAACTACGGAAATTAAGTTTTAAACTTGGGCTAGGAGCACGAACATACCGAAAATTACGCTTGACATTTGTATGGGACCCATGTAGTCAAAATGGATATTAAATATGATCTTCGAAGAAGATGTTTACCCACCAACGTCCCGAAGTCCAAAGTCACATCCACTTGGTAATGCTAAAATATAGTCACACCGTTTTGAAAATGCGTGCAGAACCATAATTTTTGGTCTGAAGACCCATGAGAACACAAAATATTAGATTACCCCAGCTGGGTTGATAAACATGTTAAAAACCCTCAAAATAACAAATTATATTAAGACTATAACTGATCATGGACCAATACCGATTTACCTCCCATTAAATATCCAAATATTCCAAATATCACATATCGGGGGTCGATATATTCCATTTTCATTTTTAAGCCAAAAAACCTTGATAAACAGGAAAATTTGGCAATCATTTGCAATCAATTGCCCGTATTAACGAACAATTTTCGGTATATATTTTATGGGGTATCAGAATGATTAAATATACTCTCAACCTTATTGTAAAGGGCATAATAATCCAAATAATAATTAATATAATTCACGCCTAGATTTTTTAAAAATTTATATTTGAAAGGTCTATCACAAAAGTAGGTGGACCATTAAAAGTGTTGATTTGTGACGAATTTGTCTTAGGATAATCATGAGCGTAGTATTTTAATAAACATATTTTCAAAAGCTATGTATATAAAGAGATTATTAACAATCTATACTGATAGTCTTTAAAAATATATCCACTGAAAATCTACGCTTATTGGAGTGTCTTAAACATTATTTGCAATATGGTATCTATTCTGATTTTCACTACTTATGGACATCAATTTAGGTCGAATCTAATTTAGTAATTTATATCAAAAATCAAAATCGTGTTTCCAGACTTGGCATTCAATGACAAAATTGAAATATGTTTTGACTGTAAAAGTGTATCTACAACATGTCTGACAACTTCTATTCTATGTATTCTATTTAATTGCAACACAGTCCTCTTTAGTTAATAATTCGACGGTTGTAATAAGCTATTCCATTAACTAACACAATCCACTTGAATATTTGTCCTTAACATTTAGTTTAATTACCACGATTTCATATTTCATAAAATTAAAAATAGTATTAACAAAAATTAAACAAATTACTTTAAAATATACTGCAATTTAATAAATTAACACTACGCCGATTTCAAGTCCAATTGTTTTTCAATTTCTGTGCCTTCATACAACGCCTGTTGGCGCATAGCCTTTTCCAATTGGGCATATTCGAAACGTCTTACTGACCACTGATACCTATAGCAAATAAAACAATTTCTTAATTCATTTCACACAACCTGTGAACATTTTCCTCTTACCTGCACCATGCCCAATATGACAGTGTCCCGCAGAAAAATGTTCCAAAGCCAACGTGTGTTGATAGCTTCGTGCGAGAAGTGGCCAAAAATGTGAGCAGACCTATACCGATGCCACCACCAATACCATACAGAAAACTATTACGGAAGCAGGGAATTTGTGAGACATCACGGCCATACAGCATCAATCCCTAAAAAAAGTAATGTAGTTTTGTTTAAATTATTGGGTATTTATAGTTTTTAATTCATTGTGAAATAAACCTTTTTCGGTTCCTCCTCCATCGTGTGCTTGTGTTACGTAGTTTTTTTCTCTACTGAAGCCGACCGTGTAAAAATGTAAATATTTAGAATGTCAATTGAAAGCAAAAAGATTATCATATGTTGTGGTGCAACTTTTGCTGTGACGTGTGGCAAATGTTGACAGTCACATGTTTAACCTTTGGGGTGCTTTAGATTAAAGAAAATTATGGTATTTTTTATGTGGAGCTCAAAAGAATTTAGAGGCGTTTAAAAACTGTTAAATTAGTTTAAAATGTAGGCCAGATTACAAAGTAAAGTGTTTGTAAAAAGTAAAGTATATGTTTATAAGACAATACCGTTGACCGAGAAAAATGGTAATCGTAATTGCCAACCGATGGGCTGATTTCGCAACATTGGACACTTGCTCTACTTTTAAATAAATTAAGGGAATAATGGAAATATTAGCCTCTTAGTTTTAATATAATTAATTTAATTTTTATTCAACAATAACATGCATACCCCCAACGTAAGATGGCCTGTATATTAGATTTGTCATTCACTCAATATTCTTGATCGGAATAAAATGTTTTCGATTTACCCATTACGTCTCTTGAAATTAGTATAAAACTCGCAATATGACGTTATATGCGAATCAAGTCCGAAGATGGGAACCATTGGTCCAGTCCTTCTGATACCTCCCCCTCAAATGATCAACATTTTCAATATTTATATATCTGATATCAGGCGAATGGAATGCCCGATTTGAACCAAACTTTGCACAACCTATTATCCTTAGCAAGCCTAGATTAAGTCCAAAGGAGGGTCTGCCCCTTCTTCTGGTACCTCTCTAAAAACGATTTCGATTGAATTTTGTATATCCAAATTTATGAATGCTCGGTCCTGACGAACTTAACGAGGTCTTCCCTTGTTCTCCCCGAAGTCTAATTTTTGCAGCTGAAGAGACTTAAAACTTTATAACCTTGCTTTGTCCCATCCGGACCATGGCTATTTGTGGTAGTCAGGCTCTTCCTCATCTTGTGAGCCTGAAATGTAGTTATTTGATCAATTTCCTACTGTAGAGCTACAGGGAAATCAAGCATAATGAAAATGAAAGATTAGAGTTTCTCGATTTTTTAATTGCAAGACCATCTGCTATGATATCTCATTACACGTCTCGGGTGTCTGAAATGTAGATCACCTCATAGGTTATTTTAACCATTTCATTGTGTAGAGATACAGTGAAATTATGCAAATAAATATGACTAAACTCTCGCATTTGTCAGATTTTGCAATTGATCATACAAATTACTGTCCGCATTAAAAATCCTCCAAACGACTCTTTTGTTCGAATACCCGAATTTGAGATTACATTTCCTAGCACAGTTAAAGGGATATGCAATTGCCGGATGTGGATTGCGCTGATTCAAATAATACCAACTCCAGGGAACTGATACATGCCGTTTGATTGGCAACCGATTGTGTCCTGGAAAAAGAGAATCATAAAAATATATCCTGATGATCATTACTTTTTTCCAAAAATCGGAATTCATCTCTCAATTCAAAAAATCCGGCAATCACAATCGATATTAACTCAAAAGTAAAAAAATCGATAGTGTAATCGATTGTTTGCCAGCACTATGTAGTTGGCAACACTGTTATTATTATTTTGATTTGTTCGTGTAAAAAAACAAATTTCGTACACGACACCTAGTTTATAAAAGTATAATTTTTATAAGTTTTATTTATTTATAATAGCTAGAAATCTAGGAATTTTATACAAATGGAGGTGGCTTTCATGGAAATGGCAAAAGGTAAGAGAAAAATGAAATATTAAAGCCATGATTTGGTAAAACTTTATTTTCTTGCAAAGTAGGTCGGACAAGTGGTGATGGTATGGAACAAGAGGATCTGCAAGAGAAAGTGGGGGAACAAGCTGTAGCAGCCCCTCAAACTGATAATCAGGTCAGCGGTGCTAATGACGTTGAGGTGTCGAATATGCGAAAAGAATCAATAACTGCTGCATTGGACAACAAACAGAAAACGAGAAAAACATCAAGCTGCTCAAACAGCGGCAAGGCCAACAATGGTTTACCATTGCCAGGCCTGCACACCCTCTATCGTAGGCCAGAATGTATTACACGAAGTTTAAAACCAGTCGTTCCTAAGGGTGAATTGATAATGATGAAACCCAGACTTGTTGATCCCGTAAATGCTGTTCCAGAACATAAAAAGACAAAACCACCCAAATTTATACCCTTTGAACCATATCCAGGTGCTGTTAATCCGATTGTGCCAAAAGCTCGTAGTGGTTCGATTACACCTAGAACGGGTAACACAAATTCGGTGAAAGCAAATCGCAATAATTTGGACATTGGTGTGTTGGTATCACAAATGTCCAGCATTAGGACACAGGAGTTACAAGATGCCAGCGGCACAGAGGCGACTTCCGATAGTAGCTATCCCCAAAATACATCGACTGTCAACTCAGAAGAGTTGGAAAAACTGAAAGAGGAATTGAAAAAAGTCAAAGAGGAACGAGACTATTTCCAGGGCCAATTTAAGTTTCAAACTCAAGTCAATGCAGAACTGAAAAATCTTCTCGTTGCCTCGGTGGGAGAAGATTTACTGACTAGAGTCAATGTATTGACTGAGGATAAACTTCAATTGGCCCGTGCTTTATTGGATACAGCAAAGAATTTAACCACTCACACTGAACAAATTGAATTCCTTGCCGGGCAGTGTGAAGTATGGCGTTCGAAATTTTTGGCAAGTAGTGTTATGGTGGAGGAGCTGGCCCGTTGGAAGGCCGATTTGACACAGAAAAATCAAATGCTTACCGAATCGACAAAGAAGCTGTTGCACACCACCCATCAATTACGACAAATGCACTTGGATATGTTGAAGAATTTAAAATTCTTAGCCAAGATACGATATCTCAATTTACCAGCTACAGATGTGGTTAATTTAGCTGTGGAAAATTTAAATATTTTACAACAAATGGTTTTACATTCCGGTGTGGGAATGCCCGAAGGTGACTTGACAATATCCTCGGCATCCACTTCACCACTCTGTGATTCAGAAAAATATGCTGTACAGGCGTTGGAATTTATTAGTCAACCTCTGATGGCAACGGATGAGGCCATTAAAGCGTTATTTGGACAAACACAACGACCATATGTCGTCACGCAACAAAGTTCCGAGGGGGTGGCGGAACAAAATATAGGAGATACCAAAACGGTAGAATAAATACGAAATATATAACAAATTATGTGGTTGTATATACATATGTTTTTAATTTAACAAAAGGAAAAATCAAAATGTATTTGTTTGTTCTTATTATTTTTATTTTATATATATCCGTTCGTCCCTTTTTATTTTATAGCCATAATAAAATCAAACATAAGCAATATTATTACAAGTTATACAAAAAATAGCACATTTAATTATTATTTACAATTTGTAGAGATTAACCAGGGGGAGTGATTTGAAATCATAAAATGCAATTATAGACTTAATAAATTGTGTTAAATCTTTTTCACTGTACCATACATATCCAATCGACGTTGAGGGAAAACGGTAATCTGTTGACGTACTGACTCCACCAAAGAGAAATCTAAAATGAACAAAATTAGTTTTTATTTGTTTAAAAGTATGTATAGAGGCCAATTTATAAACTATTTGTGGAATATTTTTTAATGACTTTTGCATTGTCAGCCTTGTTATCATTATTCTACAACAGGTCGTATAAACTGATAAGATTGTTTATGTCTTGTAATCATTTCTAACAACGTATAATCAAAATAATATAGTCAAATATGTTTATAATGAATTACTGAAATCCAAATTAGTAGAATTCCACTGAAGCTAAGATGAATCACAAGATCACAAATTTTACTTCAAAAATGTATTGTTTTTGAACTCCAAGGGAATATAAACAATTTGTTTCTATTTATTTTAGTTATATATTTAATTTGTATTCGGCAGGTGCGTTTTGGTTCTTTATCACATCAATATGTAAATTGTATGCTAAAATGTGTCGTCCATACTCCGACTGCTTATATTCTTCTACAACAACAATACTAGCTTATGAACTATAATTTTTGAATTCAAATTTTGCAAGTCATCAGTCTAGAACGCAAAAACAAACCACCAGACCGAAATACTAATAAAAAAATTCAACAATTTATTTTTAAAATAAAACAAAAGAATACACGAGACGGGTATATTTCCACATATTGTGCACATGTGCCACTCTAACATAAGGTAGACGGTATATTAAATTTGTCATTATTTTAGCTACTCCTCCAAATAATTGCCGGAGAAAATTCTATAATTCTCCGTCGCATTTTTGGGTCCATCATTTGTTAAGCAACGTCAAAGCCGCGAGCTCTGGAGGCCCAATAAGTATTCATTAGATTGTTAAACGACTTCGTCTCCATCATTGTTCTGCGGATTGCAGTCAGGGAGACCGACTACATTCGAAAAGAATACCTTGTTGACCTCTTATAAAGCAATAGGACGGTTTGTAGATGTAAGTGATATATAGCCTTGAGAACAGCACTGATGTGATGAGGAGATATCCTACCTCATAATCACCACAATCAAATGTTGTCGATGCAGTACCTGCATGGATATTAGCGTCGGGAACACCCCAGACATATTCTTATGGTCAGGCTTCCCCCGTCCAGGCACGTCAGAAGATTTCTTTATGATCTAGAGAGAGAGAGGTCCAAAAGTACAAACGTGAACCTCTACATCAACAGGCTGTCCTGAATGGCAACCAACAGATGAGATCGCCAGGGTTGTTGAATAATACTGTATGCTATACTCAAAGACCTAGACAGACACGGCTGGTCTTAGCACAGCCAAGAATCGGGATGGTGCAATCGGCTTAATTCCTACTGGGCATGAATTGACGGCACAATACATACATAAAATATACCCAGAGCCTTTGGACTAGGATATTTTGCACTAATTCAGCTGCCCTAATCGCGGGTAGAACTTTGGCTCGGTGTGGAGTTCCATTACAACCGGGTGCCATAGAAAGTCAGGAGTTTTATATGGGCTCCGCTTCTCATTCAAGGAGGTGATCACGTCCAAATACGTGTGATCGATTGGTACCCGAATTTTGGTTTTGTTTTTGTAGCAGCCCTATTGCTTTTACACAATGGGCTGAGTTGACAGACGTTGGTCGGGAAAGGCTCGGGTCGTATCGTAGAAACGTGAATTTTGTTGTGGGGGCGTTGGTTGACAGCACCGTGGGGTAAGATCGCAAGGTAGGTATCCACGTACAGATTGCAACCTTCCTCCATTTGGACATAGAGGAGTCAGAACCGGACAAAATCTCAATAACAACATTCCATCGATGCCTTTTTGATGGCTGGGAGATTTACCTGGCTTCTTAGTTGGCATGACCCATCCTTATGACTAACTTTAAAAAACAAGTAAATACATCATTAAGCCTTTATATCCTCCACCAACATGTTGGCACTCAAAATACATATAAGCGGTCGGGACCTTTACTGCATACTTAAGTTTGGAAATTTCTTCTAGAACCTCCAATACTGAAAATGGAGCTAGACCTTCATATGGGTCTTATGTTAAAATATATACATATATGGAACTGAATTTCCTATATAGATCCTATATTCTGATTTTTTCTGCACATCCGCATCTATTTTCTAATTGTTTTAGCACCAATTAACTTTGAATCCGTATTACAGCTATTTACTTTTTCGTATAAGTCCATACTGAGACTGGAAGACTCTACTATTGTCAAACATTTTGCTGTTCGTTTCGTGATCAGCAGGACTGTAAAATATTTAAAAAAAATCGGAGTTGAGTCCCTAAGACCAGCTTTTACGAAATATGTGGAAATTTCCAATAACCAAAGCAGTATGGAATACTTTACCGTATAGCAGTTATATGCCGTAGACGGTAGCACTTAAAATGTACTCGCATTTAAGAGATGCAAATCATAGTGATATGATTATTATGCAGACATAATTATCTGAAGTTTTTTTTCTTTTTTCACTTACCAATATCAGCAATGATGGTCTCTTCGTATTCTTTGGCCTGCTTGATTACCTTAGCCCAGGGATCGACAACCATGGAATTACCATAGGCTACATAATCAGCTGTTTCATCGCGGGCTGGTGAGATTGTTACCACATACAATTGATTATCATTGGCACGGGCACGTTGTAATAATTCCCAATGCAAGGGGCCGGAAGTCATATTGAAGGCAGCAGGATACATCAACATTTCACAACCTGCAGAAACCCGAGATTATATTAAAACCCATGGAAATTTTATTCATGTAACATACCTTCAATCCTGTAAAGCTTGGCCATTTCTTCAAAACGAATATCATAGCAAATGCCAATACCAATTTTATGACCATCAATTTCGATGATGGTAAATTGATTACCCGGCGACAGGGTATCGGATTCCTTGAAACGAATACCACCCTTAACATCTGTGTCGTATAAATGTACTTTACGATGTTTGGCAATTAATTTGCCCTCGGGACACCACACAGTACAGGTATTATAGAGTTTGTTATCTTCACCCAATTCCGGGATGGAACCACCCACAATATACACGCCCAATTCCTTGGCCAATTCGGAAAGAGTTTTAGCTGATTCTCCGTTGGGAATAGTTTCGGCATATTCCGGGAAATATTTTGTGCCATAGGGTGAATTGAAACATTCTGGTAGTGCGACCAAGCGGGGTTTGTGTTCCTTCACCGCTTCACGAATCTTTTCCGAAGCATGTTGCAAATTGGCCAATTTATCTTTGGTCACTTTCAATTGTATCAGTGCCAATCTCATAACTGTGCCGATGAAATTAGAACCAGCAAAAATAGAAGAAAACAGTTGTGAATCTCGCCAAGTATCTTAGGTAAATGAGACAACGACTTACGTTGATTTGCTACTTTACTCATGGTTTTCGTCTTTTAATCAATTCTTTTAGTTGTTTATGGAATTGTTGTATTTGTTATGTGGTTTTAACGAGTTATTATTATGTTTGTTACTTAATATTTATGTTTATGTTAATACGTTGAGTGGCTGTGGTGGACTGATAAGACGACATTACCAACCAATAGCAACAATAACAACAGGTGATTTTGCAGTAGTGTTGCCAACTACAAGAACATTGCGAATTCTAATCAGTGCAACTCAAAGTGTGTATGGGGCAATGACAGGGCCTTTTTTGTACGCGGTTCATTATTGTTGGGGTGCGTGCGAACTAGAGTCGTATAGCTATCATCATAGTTTGGAGGCGGGTTTATTTGTGCCCACAATTTCCATTGTCAACAATTAGTGGAACTTTCCTTCGTGATAAGAAGCAAAACAACAATAATTGTGTCTGTTTGATATATACCAGAAACCACAATCAACGACAATTGTATAAACAAATTGTTGCGACAGTTGTCTAGCCAAACAGACAACTACGTATAGGTTGCAATTTATTGTGCTCAACCAGTTCGGTGTCTCGTAAAGGGATCTGTAGCAGTTATTTTTGGAATACGACTAATTTGTATATTTTAATTTCAGGATACACCATATATCATTCTCCTGGCATAACATTCTATACTCGACATTAACTAGATCTATTGCGGACATCTTGCAAGTGTTATTAGCTGGGAAGTCGAGAAGAAAATATCTGCATTGTTGAGTGTGTTGAAGCCGAAATAAGATCATGAGATTGGGATAAAGACAGTGATGTATAATCACTGAATTGAAGGAACATTAGGTCGGGTGGGCGAAGAAGGAACCAGTGTAATGGGTCCGTAGAAACATTGGTTGTTTGATCGTATTGAGTTAGTGTGTATTAGGGCGGGCCAAATTTTTTGTCGATTAAATCCAGCCCCTAGGATGATTCTATGAACAATTCTAAGCGACTTTGGTGAAGGAACCATATGTGTTTTTCCTTATAACATCATTTTGATTCAAAATTCGATTATATTATATTTATTATGTGTATATTTGGGGTTTTTGGGGTCGAGAAATTTATTTAATATATTTAATTTATTTTAATATATACATATTTAACTATTTTTCGTCTATTTTCTGAGAAAAATTACAAGTTTTTCGGTAAAATTGATAATCGAATTTTGAATCAAAATGATGTTATAGGGAAAATCATTTTTTAAACAGTGGGAGACTCGAAAATCGAGATAGACCTATGGTTCCTTTACCAAAGTTGCTTAGAATTGTCGATAGAGTGCGGGATTTTTCGGCTCCATACAAATTGGTCCGTCCTAGTGTGTGTATTCCATTTTCGTTGTAGTTTTTTTCTGGTTGTACCTTTATTATGTCCAAAAGGAGTTGTGCAACAGAGTTATTCTTCATAAGGAACTAATTTATTTTAGGTGGACCATTTAGAAAATTTTGAAATGTTCACTATAGTCAACACTTTTGATAGTGATTGCAACAAGATAAAATGTGTTCTTGGAGGTATTCAATATTTTCACAGATATATTAGGTTACAAAGTTTCAAACATATATCTACTTTTTAGACCCTCCACCAACTTAGAAATTACCGCCTGCCAGTCAGTTGCAATCGCGATAGAACATTAAATATTTAAGATTTACTCATACATTGCTACTATTTCTAAGATGTTTGGCATTGAAAAATGGAATATAAGGTGTCCCAATTTTCGATATTTTGAGAATTTTAGTTACATTCTTTGTACTAATTGGTTTTAATTTTACATTTTTGCTTCTCATTGCGCATTCTTAGCAGAAATTCTTAACATTTACCCACATTTAGGTATAGTCTCCATATGAGTATACCTAAATTTCCGAATAAGCTGTAATATAAAAAAAATATTTAATATGGTTCTACGTTTAGGTATATATTCCGTATTACGGTACCTCTAGTTTTCAGGATATTCTATAATTTGTTTCATTGTGTGGAAAATGTTCTTACCAGACATATTAATATTTTTTTCGTCTTTAGTCCACTTTCTTTTTAGTATAGAAGGTATAGGACTATATATCGTGTGTAGAAAAAGTCTAAATATCTTTAAAAAATCTTTAAGACTTAATAGGTTATTCGTATACGAAGAATTTCGTCTAATTTGATAACCACGTGTTAGTTAAGCGAAGGCTTAACAAATCACCATTTTGTAATATTTTATTTTTAAGTCCGTGGGCGTATTATACTTTTTAAATTGTGTCTCCCTTGTGAGCCGTCTGAAGACGAACTGCATTATCAATATTAGTTCATCTTCGTATATAGCCTCCATATAAATGTTTCGCCACATAATAAATATGTTGATGATTCTAGTCGAATTTTCCAACCGATGTGATTATTTTTGGTATATACCCTAAATAACGATATTTTTAAGGTTTTAGTCACATTTTCAAAGAGAACGGGCTACAATTTGACTTACCTGAAATTTATTTTATGCTGAAAATATTAAGTGTAGGCCTATATTTTAACATAGCCTTCATAGTAAGTTCTAGATAATGTTAGGTATTTTGATCCTTGTCTCCTAGGATTTTGCAGAACATTTTATATCTAGGACCTAGACTTTTTTATTATATTCGAATCTACTCTAATTTTAGAATGTCCCTACAAAATCAAGTGAAAATCTCAAGAACTCTTGAAGATATAGCCGATTTATTGTGCCAAGTGACGGCAAGAGTGATTCTCAAACTTTAAACGCATTTTTTCCAATCAGTGTTTTACGAATGGCGGGCACGATAACTCAAAAACTAATAACCCAATCGGTTCCAAATTTTGACACGTATCTCTGCGAGTGTAAAGCTCTCGTATGAACTAGGATATTCATTTACCAGCCCATTTAAAATCTTAATAATAAAACAAATAGAAAGGGGGGGAGGGGGTGTTCCCTTAATAAAAATAATAGTATGTGTATAAACTGTACATTTTGATTTTAACTCATTTTATATATTTATAAGTAAAATATATAAAATGAGTTAAAAATTCGTTAAGTACGACCGTGCCAAATTTTTGGCCTAAGCTTGGGATCTTTATATAAGGAACATAACATTGAAGTAGGCCTATGTCGACTATGTTTATATTAATTTGTTTTAATTAAAATTGATTTTAAAGATTTTAAAAATATAGATGACAAATATGACAGATTATAGAAATAGATGACAGATAGAGATGGACGTATGGTCACCTTTTGTTACCCCTATTCTTATTCCCTCCATCAAAAGGTGAAGTGTATATCAAATTTGCTATTCTGCTTGCAGCACCTCGAAATATTCACCGGAGACCCCACAAAATCAGAAAATTCTATGCCGATTCACGCATGTCCGTCTGTTAAAATCACGATAGAGATCGCAATATTTAAGATAGAGCTCTGAATTTTTGGCCAGACATTGCTAGTACAACTAGGATGTTTGGTATTGCAAATGGAATATATCGGTCCACGTTTTCTTGTAGTCCTCATATAACAGTAACCCCCAATATTCAGTATTTTGGGGAATTTTGACACGTTTTTCCACCGAACTGGCTGTATTTTGGATCTCATTGAATAACACATACCCGTACCAAAACTTAATATTGACCCAAGTTTCAGGGCAGACCCATATGACGGTACCCTCCAATATTCGGTATTTTGGACACTTTTTCCAACCGAATTGACTGTAATTTGGTATTTTGGATTCTCATTGAATAACACACATCCATACTAAAAATGATTAATATTGACTAACGCTGAAGGGCAGACCCCATAGTATGGTAAAACCCAATATGGGGATTTTTGGCATTATTATTCGGTTTTTGAGCACGTTTTTTAATCGGATTGAGTCTAATTATACCCTACCCAACTATGTTGTCAGAGTATTATAGCTTTGTGCAGCCCCAAAAGTTTGTAACGCAGCGAAATATTGGTCCTAGACCCACCTTTAAGTATACGGATCGTCATATCTCGACTAGCTGAGTCGATCTAGACATGTGTGTCCGTCCATATGTCCATTATAATTTGTAAACATGATACAGGCTACAGTTATGGACCAATCTTCGCGAAATTTCGCATGTAGGATGGGTTCTGGCCAATGAAGACCTCTATTGTTTTTGGAAAAGATCGGTTAATATTTAGGGGATGAAATGGACCAAAAACTTTATTTTTGTCGGTTTTTCTGGTCGCTCCAGATGCTACAATTATGGCCCAAACACCGCGAATTTTTGCATGGAGAAGGGGATCGGGCCAAAGAATAAGCATGCCTGTTTTGATGAAGATCGGTCAATATTTGGCGGGTCAAATGGACCCTAACTTTTGTGTAAAAAATTACAAAATTTGTTTTCTATAGCGTATATATTTACCACTGGAGGATATAGACCCCGAGAAGTTGATAGTTATCCAAGAGGAATGCTTATGCCTTTAAATTGATACCAATTATATTGTCGTAGGTACTCGGATGCGGTAGTTACACTTAAATATTTACAGGTGCTTACGTATTCATATATTATTTAGTAACCTATTACCACACTGGAGGGCGGAAATATAGCGTTGATCCCTTTGAAATGTTCCATATGGTTCCAGTTATGGTCAAGGACAACGCCTAAAATGTTAGGTGATGATCAGATAATAATTTTTCGGATGAAGTGGACCGAAAACATAATTATTTGTACTTTTCGTGTCGAAAGCCGAACATTACAACACAACGCAGGGTGAAGAGAATCTGGACAAGTAATTAGAGGGGCTGTACTGATTATTAGCAACATTTGCTGACCTCTAGCCAGTCAAAAATGAGCAAATATCGCGAAATATTGCCAAATCTCAGAATATAGAACCACAGAAAGCTATATTTTCATGGAAGTTGTGTAAGGTATCGCATGGTCGGCCCCGTCCGACTATACTGCTCCGCTCACTGGTTTAATATATTAAGTTCTTATTGGTAATCTTCCTACTTAAATATAAAGGTACTGTATATTGAGGATGGTTGTCAACCGTCACGCGTCATTTTCGGTATGTTCAAGGTGGTAGCTCAATTTTCCGACCTGAGTGTCAGTAGTTTGATGTTTCTTTTTCTCCTAGCAGCAATTTACCATGACATAACCCCAATGTGAAATTTTAGGTATTTTGAATGTCCATCTCATGGCGAGGGGGTATAAACATTTTGAACCCGCCGAAATTAATTTTGTTTTTACTTGTGTTTTTATTATATATTTTATTTTTATAAGTAAATTTATTTAAAAATTACAAATTATCTTGTCTATGCCACGTACATACATATGTCTGTGTGTGTGTGTTAATACAATTGTTATTTCATTTAAACATATAAAGCTACATAAAATATTATAAGAAGAAAACTTATTTAAAAAAAATCAAAATTAAAACATAGATATTATGCTATTTTACATAAAAAATAGAAGTACAAAAGAAGGTGGGGTTGGGGGATTATATGTGGGATATAAAATTGTTTGGGGACAGTTCACAGATACAATTGTAGATCTATCTATAAGTTAGAGTACGACATCAGTTCTTTCTTTCAAATAAAACGGGGAAGGGTTTATCCTTGGGTGGCTGCAACCAATTGTCCTCGGAATATTTAACATTATTTTCAGTCTCAATAACATGGAAAGTGTAGGCGTGGCGACTCTTTTGCGAGCGATTCGAATCACTTTTATGGACCACATTGCCGTGGATGATAATGCAGGTGCCTAGAAAAAAATTAAATTATTAATATCACATATAAAATGTATATGTCTATGTCTGCAATCTTACCTTTACTACATTGTATGGGTGTAAAACTAGAATGAGGATAAATCGGTGCAGCTCTATCATAAATCATCAATTCCTGTGAATCCTTTTCGGGATTACGAATATAACGACGATGCACTCCACTCTGATGGGAGCCCTTAATGAATTGCAAGCAACCATTTTGCAGAGTACAATCTTCCAATGCAAACCAAAAGCCAATGGCCGAATTGGGTTCCGTATGTAAATACCAGGAATCTTGATGGGGAATAACTTCACCACCAACTTTGGGATTCTTATAGATGTACATGCTCTGACAGATGGCAGGTCTATTGAAATTCAATTGCCAGCAGATTTCCTTAACACGATTACAAAAACTAATTTTATTGAAGACAGGATTTTCCACATGCAAAGCATGACCGACTTTATTCAAAGCCTGCATTGGATCGACCAACAATTCTCCTTTCTCTCCAATGGCTCCATCTTCAAAGAAATATCGCACTTTGTCGCCCGATTCAAGGAAGTAGGTTTCCTTACTTTGCGCGTCTAAATGATTACGGGTATCGAAGACTTTACGATTTTCTTGTGGTGCATCCATACAAAGGGCGCGTCCCGCTTTGTAGAGTTCATCTACCTCATCGGGTGTTAGGAAATCTTCAAGTACAATGTAACCATTTTGGTTAATCTGAAATTAGAGGAAAAAAAATAAAATTATCAAATTTAATTGAAGATTAAAAAAAAATCCTTTTTTTGATTTTGACTTGATTTTGAATTTTAAGAATTTTTGGTCTTTAAAAATCCACGCCTATTATTCTGAAGATTCTTGAAAAAAAATATTCTTAAAAAAATCCACGCCTATTATTCAGAAGATTCTTGAAAAAATATTCTTTAAAAAATCCACGCCTATTATTCTGAAGATTCTTGAAAAAAAATATTCTATAAAAAATCCACGCCTATTATTCTGAAGATTCTTGAAAAAAAAAATATTCTTTAAAAAATCCACGCCTATTATTCTGAAGATTCTTGAAAAAAATATTCTTTAAAAAATCCACGCCTATTATTCTGAAGATTCTTGAAAAAAATATTCTTTAAAAAATCCACGCCTATTATTCTGAAGATTCTTGAAAAAAAAAATATTCTTTAAAAAATCCACGCCTATTATTCTGAAGATTCTTGAAAAAAATATTCTTTAAAAAATCCACGCCTATTATTCTGAAGATTCTTGAAAAAAATATTCTTTAAAAAATCCACGCCTATTATTCTGAAGATCCTTGGAAAAAATATTCTTTAAAAAATCCACGCCTATTATTCTGAAGATCCTTGGAAAAAATATTCTTTAAAAAATCCACGCCTATTATTCTGAAGATCCTTGGAAAAAATATTCTTTAAAAAATCCACGTCTATTATTCTGAAGATTCTTGGAAAAAAATATTCTTTAAAAATCCACGCCTATTATTCTGAAGATTCTTGGAAAAAAATATTCTTTAAAAAATCCACGCCTATTGTTCTGAAGATTGTTGAAAAAAATATTCTTTAAAAAATCCACGCCTATTATTCTGAAGATTCTTGGAAAAAAAATATTCTTTAAAAAATCCACGCCTATTATTCTGAAAATTCTTGGAAAAAAATATTCTTTAAAAAATCCACGCCTATTATTCTGAAGATTGTTGGAAAAAATATTCTTTAAAAAATACACGCCTATTATTCTGAAGATTGTTGGAAAAAAGTATTCTTTAAAAAATCCACGCCTATTATTCTGAAGATTGTTGGAAAAAAATATTCTTTAAAAAATCCACGCCTATTATTCTGAAGATTGTTGGAAAAAATATTCTTTAAAAAATACACGCCTATTATTCTGAAGATTGTTGGAAAAAAATATTCTTTAAAAAATCCACGCCTATTATTCTGAAGATTGTTGGAAAAAAATATTCTTTAAAAAATCCACGCCTATTATTCTGAAGATTGTTGGAAAAAATATTCTTTAAAAAATCCACGCCTATTATTCTGAAGATTGTTGGAAAAAATATTCTTTAAAAAACCCACGCCTATTATTCTGAAGATTCTTGGAAAAAATATTCTTTAGAAATCCACGCCTATTATTCTGAAGATTCTTGGAAAAAATATTCTTTAAAAAATCCACGCCTATTATTCTGAAGATTGTTGGAAAAATATTCTTTAGAAATCCACGCCTATTATTCTGAAGATTCTTGAAAAAAAATATTCTTTAAAAAATCCACGCCTATTATTCTGAAGATTCTTGAAAAAAAATATTCTTTAGAAATCCACGCCTATTATTCTGAAGATTCTTGAAAAAAAATATTCTTTAAAAAATCCACGCCTATTATTCTGAAGATTCTTGAAAAAAAAATATTCTTTAAAAAATCCACGCCTATTATTCTGAAGATTGTTGGAAAAAATATTCTTTAGAAATCCACGCCTATTATTCTGAAGATTCTTGAAAAAAAAATATTCTTTAGAAATCCACGCCTATTATTCTGAAGATTCTTGAAAAAAAAATATTCTTTAAAAAATCCACGCCTATTATTCTGAAGATTGTTGGAAAAAAATATTCTTTAAAAAATCCACGCCTATTATTCTGAAGATTCTTGGAAAAAAATATTCTTTAAAAAATCCACGCCTATTATTCTGAAGATTGTTTGGAAAAAATATTCATTAAAAATCCACGCCTATTATTCTGAAGATTGTTTGGAAAAAATATTCTTTAAAAATCCACGCCTATTATTCTGAAGATTGTTTGGAAAAAATATTCTTTAAAAAATCCACGCCTATTATTCTGAAGATTCTTGGAAAAAAATATTCTTTAAAAAACTCAAATCCAATCCTATTATTGTGAAGATTCTTCCGAAAATTTTATTTTAAAATCCACAAAAATATTATATTTCAAAGATTTTAAATACAATTAATGCATGCATAGCAAATACATTGTAAGGGGGTTATCAGAATCTGTATAAAATATTAATTGCATATTGGAATAAGTTCTCTTTGTTCTAAATAAGGTGGTAAAATTATTGCGCATTTTCAACGTGAATTGAACAGAGAAAATTTCCCTTCCATAATCTGCAAAATTTATTACCAAATGAATACACCCTTTGAAAGGTGGCACACGTGGGTGATGCCAATCACACTTATTATCTGTGTCATAATTTTTTTCTATAATTTACGCTTTGTTTATAAACAATTTATTATGCAAAAAATAACCATAATATTTCTTATTAGTATTCTTATCAGTTTGGTATTATTTAATTTCATTTACTTGGAATTATTACACATTATCGAATGGAATTGAGTCAGTGGGTTTTAGAGAACTAACGACGTGTGTCAATTTTCGTAATGATATTGAATAAGAATCCAATTGCATACAAACTGGCTGGTATGTGTAAACGAGATGTGTGTTATTGTTATGACATTTGATTGTAGTATTGTGTAACCGACATAGTTTTTTTGTAACTGACAAATCAGTCTACCCTGCTGACCTACTGCAATTATGGGTATTAAAGAGTGAATGATTCTAAGTCACTCTCTGGTCGAGTGTTTTTTTTTTTTTGTAAATCACTTATTTTTTTATTAAATCATACAATGCCCACTATGATGTTATGTATGTAGGCAATCCCCGTTGCATGCGTGATAAGAATGCTTCATTGAAATGCTGGTCTAGACATTAAAACTTTTGCCCGCACAATCAATCAGAGCCAAGCGATCATTAACCATCCTAGTGATAGCAAATGGAAAATTTTTCTGCCTCAATTTATGTTTTTGCGTTGTGCCTTTTTTATTGCATTTACATATGTTTATTGTTATTATGTATTAATTTGTATAATAAATTTTAACGGATGTAGTGGTTCTGAACGACATCACCTTTTTTGGGTGTGAATGGCAGGCAAGCAAGCAAACGCCTCGTGTCAATTCACATCAAAGAACGTCGTTACGTTACGTTATGCTGAATTGTTAACACGTAATAACGAGCAAACATCTTGAGAATAATAATTTTTTTTAAATACGATTTTTGCTTTATTTTTTAATATCATGTAATCAAATGTAGCATTTAATTAATGTAAATTGACTACATAATTTGCACACGAGCAATATTTCACACAATTTATTATTATGATTATTAATTAATGATGTGATTTATTATATATATTATTAAATTTTTAGTGATATTTTGTTAATAGGTTCTTAATATTTTTTTATTAATTGCGAGCGGCTCCAAAATTATGGTTTCTATTAAAAAGAATGGAAGGACAAGGAGACCTATAGTCGTGGATTTTTAAAGAATATTTTTGTTAGGATTTTCGAACGATTTTGAGATCAACAAATATGGAAATACTTTTTAAGGACTTTGATATCAATAAACGTGTATTTATAAACTATATCGTTGAAAGAGTATATGAAGTGGATTTTATATCTCTTCAACTACTTTGTGTTCCACAAGCAAGGATTTCTTACAGAATTTGTTTAAAAGGACTATAAGAGCAACAAACGTGGATTTGTAAAATAATATTTTGGGAATGACTTTAATACCAACAAAATCGATTTTTGAGAATATTTTCAAATCCAAAAATGTAGATTTCAATAATTTATAAAAGACTTTCAGGGCAACAAAAGTGGATTTTTTATAATGTTTTGGAAGGATGTTGTGGCCAACAACATTTTCGGATGGACTTTGTGCCAACAAATTAGGATTTTTTGAAATGGTTAAGGAAGAGCATTTAATTATACCCTTCACCACACTGTGGTACAGGGTAATATGTCTTTGTGCATATGTTTGTAACAGGCAAAAGGAAACGAGTGTCTATCCTGGTTCCGTTTGAGAATATTCATTTATGATCCGAATTGAATGAATGGGAAAAATGGGTTCAGAGTTAGATATATCTTCCATATATATTTTGGTCCGATTTACTGTAAATGGTACACCAAAGTCCCTATATATTTTCGATTTGCACGAAATTAGGCACAGCGTACTGGATTAAGCCTAGAATGATGTTTGTTAAGTTTCATGAAAATAGGTTCAGATTTAGATATAACTCTCATATATATTTTCGCCCGATGTAATGTAAATGGTGTACCAAAGTCCCAATATATCTTTCTAATTGGACATATCATATTTCATATTTTTGACATATCGTACTGAATTAGGTCTAGAATGATGTGTGTTAAGTTTCGTAAAAATCGGTTTAAATATAGCTCCCATATATTTTCGCCCGATTTAATTTTAATTTTGCACGAAATTTGACATAGAGTACTGAATTGAGTCCAGAATGATGTGTGTAAAGTTTCCTGAAAATTGTCCGTCCAAAGTTAGGCCGATTGCCATACAATTTTGCACAACGTACTAAAGTTTGTGTAACATAATATGTGTCAAGTTTTGCTGAAATCAGTTCGGATTTAGATATTGCTCCAATATGTATTTTCTTCCAATTTACAATTCCAAATGATTTGTTATAGAATATTTTTAAGGAATGTAGCGCTCTCTCATACTTAAAAAATACTTCTGGGAGGACTTTGAGAAGAAAGGAGAGCAATGGATTTGTTAGGAATATTTTTGAAAGGATTTTGAGATCAAATATCGCAGTTTCTAAGAATATTAGTTAAGTGCGTGAATTAAAAAAAAATAATAAAAATACATTTTTAGATTGACTTTGAGACTGACATAGGTGGATTTTAGGGTTTTTTTTTGTTGGAACACTTGCAGAACAGAAAAATCTGGCTTCTTTTCGAATATTTCTAGAATTCTATTTCTATTCTAGAAAATTAATGTATACAAAATTGTGAAAGGACGAATATATGCCATCGAAATATTGGGTTTATATTTCATGTGGACCAAATCGATTTATAAATTCCAGTCCGTCCGTCTGTCTGGTTGATTCGCACGATAAGTCTCGAAGGGCGTAACCAATTTAATTCAAACTTGAATATTCTTCTAAAACTTGAATATTCTCCTCGTACCTCCTCAACAAAATTTGCAACATTTAGAAGATGGAGTCCTTTCATGTTCGAAGATGGAGTTCGTCAGTGCAATATTTTGAAAATGTTGTATTAAGCAATCTAAACATTATACAGTGTCAAATTGTTACCTAACCTACATTAAATCCAAAGATGGGATTTATAGGTTTATTTATAAATTTAAGTTTATAGCCGCATTTACCATCCGCAACGGTTGTAATTTTGCATTCTGGTTTCTTATAGTGTAAAAAACATCTTTGCAGATAATGTCCAATATCGGTTCATATCCCCCATTTTAAATGTTTTGAGAGACGTAGGTGAGTTTTCCAAATGATGTGGCTGCAATGTTGGTCCATGTTTTGACATAGCCTTATGTAAAGATCCCGCCCTATTTTATATATTTTGATAGGCGGTATTGCGGACTTTTACATGTCACCAAGTAGGCCCAAGTCTTGTTCAAAGCTTCTACCTACTTTCGGGATGTTAAAGGTCCTGGCCAAATCCTATTATTCAATTATGTAGTATTTCATTTTTTCAGAGGTTAAAACAATCTCTTGGTACCAAAATACCCCACCCGGTAGAGGCTTCCCAAACATAAAATTTTTACTCGTTTGAGAATATTTTTTTTAATTTGGTGGCATTATAATTTGGTGCAAAAATATTAAAGGAATATGTAAATATGTAGGAATTTCTAGAACAAAGCCAAATATATATATATATATATATATATTAGTAAATTTTTCCCTCACCTGTACTACGTGACAAATACTCAAAATAAGCGATGCAATTGTTGTTTGATGAAATATTTCAAACATGACATTTTCAAATGTAATGAAAATCACAAACGCAGGTGTATCGAAATAGCATTTCGAATACAGTATTAAAATAAAAATATAAATCTCTTATATGCTATTGTTATTGTCTTTAACAATTGAAATTTATTGCAAAAATTAGCCAATTATAGAACAATTAAAATTCATTTTTTTTGTTTCTCTTCTCATTTCGAAATTGGGTGAAAATGAAGAAAGTTCTACAAATCATTATGATGACTTTGCGCCAAATTAAAAAAAATAACATTAGTGCGCCTGTTTGTCTGGCGAATTTGGTGGTGGCGGGTGACATGTGCACGAGTATGGCAATTTCCCTTTCATCTGATTGTTTTATTTATTTTTAAATCATTGATTTTGAATATTCTCAGCATTAATTTTTCAATGCTCCCCAACCCGCTGATTCAAGAAAACGCATGGGGATTATGTTCTGCTGACTTGTTTTTCATTTTCAGCACTTTGTTATTATTTCTTACTTTTTCCATAAATAACCCAGAGAAGTAGAGGTGCTCTATTTTGTGTTTGGGTACACTTTTTGATGGCAAATTAGTATTCAATGGCGAGACTGGCCAGTAAAAGGTGTCCACGGCCAACGCCAACTACGACATTAAATTCAAAGCACAAAAAATACAAATCTATAGAAAAAATTACGTCAAATAGTTGGTGTGTATGTTGTACATTGTCCGGCAACAGATGTTTGCAATTTTCAATTTATTTATTGTTGTTGTTATTTTGTGGGGTTTCTTTTTGTGTGTATGTGTGTGTGTTTGTGATTTAGCGTTTAAGTTAAGGAAGCGGAAAGACTTGACAATTTGAAATTGTTTTAATTAATGAAAACGGCTTTAAGGTGGGTGGGTGGATTCTAATACGATTTGTATATTTAGTTTTGAATTAAATTTAATAAAAATAATTTTATTCGGATGTAAATTTTGAAGGCTTTAAAACGGAAGTATGGTGCAAGTAGATTTTAATTAAATTAAACTCAATACTATCGCATTTCATTAAATATAATATATATATATGTATAAATATATATAAATAAATTAATCCAAATATATGGATAGGAATAGTTTTAAGGACAGTATGGAGGCTTGAGTTGAGTTTAGGGGCTCATTTTCGATAAATGACCGAGTTATAAGCATAGGAATTTCCGAACTACAGAGTTCCATATTTTGGGAAGTTTGAACTTCCCCAATGAAAGTCATATATTTTCGGGATCAGGCGAGACCTAACTACCTGTGGTAAAAATTTCAGAAAAATCTGAGATGAGCCCCTATACCCAACTTATTCCAGTATTCAAAGACACATGTATTTTTAAAGTTTAATTATCAGATTCTTATTTCATAATAAAGGGGAAGGTATGCTGTTAATAATGTACGACAATAACAGTCAAATGGACATCAAACACGTACTCATAAAATTTAGCATAACAATATTACAAAGTGTCTTCAATATGGTCTGATAAGAACCTGGATTGCAAAATTTCAGTTACTTGGATTTTAAACACATTCAATATGAAACGGCGGCAGAAGTTGAATATAGGAGCTGGAATGGGATCGATAAAAGTATGGACTTCCCCCACATAATATATATATATACTGACGTAATCAGATCGATCCTAGTCCAGCTTCTACGAATATAGCCACCAAGATAAAAAAAATGGATTTATATTAATCATATTTTGCATAAGACTCCGGGGCTGTCTCCAAATTGCTTGCACATTTTTCCCAAAATGCCGCTACGAAAATGGGTCCATATTGATCATATTCTGCATAAATGTATTTTAGCCCTTATGAGCCATTTTGGTATGTGGTACTTATATGAATATATGGATCTATATTGAATTTTGAATGGAAAAATATATTTGAACCTTTAAGAACCCCAAAAGCCAAATTATAAACAAATGGGTTGGAAAATGCGGCTGCCACCTTCAAAATACCGAAAATTTCATAGGGGGAGATACCAGAAGGATTAGATCGATCTTTCCCATTTTCGAACTTATTCTAAGTTTGAAGGAAGGACTGTGATGTACGAAGTCCGGATGAAATCGTTTACTCCTTTCAAGAGTTATCGTGCACACATTTGTAAATCGTCCCCAAACTATCTAAAACGGAATTGGTCCAAAAAACTAGGGGTATAACAAACAATACTTCGTTGAGGTGCATTTATATCGTAGCATAATGTTATATTATATTATGATGCCCTCAGATATAACCTCATTGGTCACCATGGATTAAAACCAGACCAGAAGGAATGAACCGATCTATACCATCTTATTGGACTTACTGACGCCATCTTTAAACATTATAAAGGCTTGGTTAAAATATTAGGTTGTACAAACTTTAGTTTAAATCGAATTCAACAATATTTTGAACATTTTGTCGGGGAAGGTACCCGAGTCCGTGGACGGATCTTTCCCAACTTCGAACTTAATCTATGTTTGGAAGGAGTATTAAAATTTGCATGAATTCGGGTACACTCTTCGAGAGTTATCATGTGCATCATGCAGACAGACAGACCGAATTTGTAAATCGACTTCAAATTGTCTGAAACGGATTGGGTTCAAAGAAACTTGGGGAATATAAAACACTATTTCGATGAGACATATTTTTATCATAGCAAAGTGTATAATATATCCTCATTGGCCATAAGACTGAGGGTATACATTTTCATATTGCCCGCCATGGGTTAAAACATAGTTATTACTGTAAAACAGACATCTGTGTAAATATTAAACTTGTAGCTGCATCGTCTGCATTCCAATATTGTCATTTCACATTTTTCTTGTACCAACAATAATTGCAAACTAATGCGAATTAATGACAAATGTCAACGCAATTCATTTTTGCAGAAATATAAATTAAATTACAGTGCATGGCAAAGGAATGAATGAGAGAGTGACAGAAATTCGACACTCATTAAATTTTCTAGAGGAAGTTTTTTTTATCGCAAACACGAAATGTGAAATTAGTCACTTGGTAGGAAAATGTGACTCAAACCTTCAAAATACCACAAATGGGGACTATTATATGGGAGGTATGCCAATGTATGGACCTATATTCCTATATGGAATTGAGAGGGGAAAATACATGATAAAATATACCTGCAGTTTATACATGTAGTGTATCTATGAGATTTATAAATTTGAAGGTGTACAATGTTTGGGTTATATGAGATTCGCTTGTATAAGGTACGTTTTTCCAAAATATTAGTAATTTGTGGGCGAGGTAAAAGTAAAATATAACGGTGTTCAAATTTTGAATAAAATCGGATACTCGTATATAATTCATATGAGATATGCATATATTGTAAAATGTTGATCCTTAGCAAGCTCTTTATTTAAAGATGTTCGAATCTAAAAGAATCATCTATTAATCCAAATTGTTTTCAATTATTCCTTTTTAAATTTGAAAAATTACACTTTCAACTGCACACAACATTCGTTTATTATGCACTATATTACTCCCAACTTTGTGTATGAACTTAATTTGTTGCAGTTGTTTTCATAAGCAATTGTTAATTCTTTTATTTACCTTTTTTTGTACTGTGTATCAAAAGTACAGTGACCCGAATCGAAAGGCTCTATTATTAGGTTTTCTTTTCTTCTGCAGATAATGTTTACACAATTGGTATTTTATAATAACATAATCATACACACGCTCACCCATTGTGAAGGGTACTTTAGTTTTTCATTTAATTGCCATACACATAAACAAATTTGAACTTTGTTTATTTTATACTCCTCCAACTGATATGTCTCGAAAGAAAACATGTATCTTGAAAAATCTATTTACGTATGTGCATTTGTTTTCTTTTTTTGCCACACATTTTTTTTCAATTATTATACAATTATTTTATGTTTGTTAGCTGTTTTTTTTTTTGTCAACTCAACATAATTACTTGGACTTAGTGTGGTAGCAACCAACCACCCGACCAACCAAATAAACAAACAATTCAACAACCTACAGCTTTGTTATCTTTCTTTCTGATTATTGTTATTTGATTTTGCCATAAGATAATGCCGCTCGGCCGAGTTGTTTGTCGACAAGTCGGCTGTGCTCTGCTGTTGTTGCGTCGATTGGCCAATAGGTTACCAACAGAAGGAGTGCAAAGATCTGGGTCAGTGTTAACATCTATCGCATGTTGTGTATGCTTTTTTTTTTTGTAACACCACCACCACGCCAACCGTCCGTCCGTTAGTCGTCTATAATAATTAGGCTGTGGTGTTGCGTTCGACCGAAATCAACTAATTTTAAATGATAATTTTTTTGTTTGGGTTTTTATTATTGTTATCAAAAAAAAAAAAAAATAAATAAAAAAAATATGAAAAAATAAGCAGGTGTGTAAAAAAGTGGGCGTGGGCGAATGTTTGTTACCCTTCACTGTTAAATTATTTTTTTTGCAACGATATCAGCATGCCTATCGCTTTAATTTGAGTTTGATATACGATTGTTTTTTATTGAAGGTTGTTGGATTTAATTGAAGAAGATATGAAGATAATTATTGAAGCCATGATAGACTTAACTGGAGGAGTGTTATTTTAGTATTAAAAAAATAGTTTCAATCAATTTGTTACCATGAGCCCGTTTACAGGATCATATCATTTTATATAAAATTTGAATAACGAAATCTTAAACAAGTTTAATGTAAAAAGTCAATGGTAGAGGTAGGGGTATATAAAAAATCCATTCGCCGTAAATTTTAATCCAAACTAATATTCGAACAAGTAAAAAAATCATGTGGTGTGTCTTCAAAATGCCTTAAACTCATCTGAGAATATTACAGTCAGTCAGGCTAGGTCAGGCTAGGAACATCAACCCAGATAAATTAAGCAGCAGCTTCATACTGGGGCTATGGAAAAACATGTATCAATATTGAAAATTTTCCGGGAAGAATCACGGAATTCCAAACCTCAGACACTTCTGTTGGAAAATACAGTTTAAATCTTCGAATTATCAAAAAATGGGAGGAGTCCTTTATATGAGGACTATGTCAAAACATGAATTTGTATGAAAAATATTCTACTATGATGATGCCGAAAACCTAAATTTCAGCCACTTCGGTGTAAAAGTTCGGCAAAATCTACATAGAATTATATTCTGATCAAAAATATATACATTTGGAATTTTGGTTTTTTTTTGCAGATTTTTGTACCCTCAGCCACATGCTCAATGAGGGTATATATCCTTTGCTATGCGCCTCATTGAAATATTAGTTTTAAACTCACATTTTCTTTTGGACCAAATCCGTTTCAGACAAATTGGAGTCGAATTACAAATAACCGTCCATCCGTCCGTATGTCAGGACGGCTGTTGAAAGATGGGAATTGTCGACCCACTCCTTCTAGTAACAACAAAAGGGTCAAATTTTTGAACGTTTTTACATCTTATATAAAGCGTGCGGAATATCCAATTTCATCGAAACGTTGCACTTCGTAATATGTTTACCTTACCTAGATTATGTACTAAAATGGGATCCGTCGATCCACTCCTTCTCATACCTCACCCACAAAGAGTCAACATCTTGAAAATGCGTACATCTTATATGAAGCCTACAGAATACTCAATTTATCTACCTATGTCCGAAAATGGGACCGGTCGGTCCACTCCTTCTTATACCTCCCCCACATATTGATTAAAATTTGTCTGAATATAAATTTTAACAATATCATGCAAACGGACTATCAGATTTGAACTAAACTTTGCACAATTTAATATTTATTTTTAGGATTTATCGGTCAAACGGTCAAAATTTTGAAAACTCTTCGAAATATTGCACCACGTAATATTTTGTCCGTATCTATATGCCTTTGTGCCCGATGATGGAATCAGTCGGTCTACTCCTTCTGGTACCTAATCCATAGTGCCAACATTTTCTAAATTTGTTAGTTCAATCTCAAGCGAATTTAATGTCGAATTTATACCAAACTTTGCAAATTGTAATATTTCATGAAATCTAGATCAAGTCCAAAGATATGAATCACCATTCCACTCTCTTTGGTACTTCTCAGTAAAAATATTAAAACATGTGTGTAATTCCTTAGACCTCCGCAAACCATGGACTGACCGTATATATCTGTCGGCAATACCGACTGACACTTTTTTACTTGTTTTTTTTTCCAAAGGTTATCTTTACATGGAACTAGTTTCAGTTTAGGCGGCATATATCGGTCCACCTTTTCGAATGTAACTCGGTATTCGGTATTTGTGAACGTTTTTCAACAGAATTGGTTGGAATGTGGTATTTTCGTTTCTCATTTAGTGAATCAACTGCACCTCTCACATGTCGGTATTTTTGAAATTTTGACCATGTTCCTATTAAAAATTATATAACGGCACACTCCATTATTTGGTATTTTGGGGGTTTTTTGGGCACGGGTTTCTCCCGAATTGGCTTTAATTTGGTGTCATATCTTCCTACTAAAAGTTGTGAATATTGGTCCAGATTTTGCCACAGAACTGTGACGACACGTTTTTTAAACGTCTTGGTATAGCCTACACCGTATACCAATTTTGAATGTTTCAGACATATTTATAACCTTCACCACACTGTGGTACAGGGTATTATGTCTTTGTGCATATGTTTGTAACAGGCAAAAGGAGTCGAGATAGACCCATGCATAGAATCACTTTCTGAGTCGATTTATGCATGTCCGTCTGTCCGTCTGTCCGTCCGTCCATGTATTTTTGTGAACAAAGTACAGATCGCATTTATGATTCGATTTGGATGAAATTTGGCATAGGTCACTTATTTGGCCCAAGGACGAACCCTATTGAAATTGGGAAAAATCGGTTCAGATTTAGATATAGCTCCCATATATATTTTCGTCCGATTTAATGAAAATTGTGTACCAAAGTCCCTATATATCTTTCGATTTGCACAAAATTTGGCATAGCGTAGTGAATTAGGTCTAGAATCATTTGTGTTAAGTTTCCTGAAAATTGGTCCAGAGTTAGATATAGCTCCCATATATATTTTCGTCCGATTTAATGTAAATGGTGTACCAAAGTCCCTATATATCTTTCGATTTGCACGAATACATAGCGTAATGGATTAGGTCTAGAATGATGTGTGTTAAGTTTCCTGAAAATCGGTCCAGATTTAGATATAGCTCCCATATATATTTTCGTCCAATTTAATGTAAATGGCGTACCAACGTCCCTATATATCTTTCGATTTGCACGAAATTTGGCATAGTGTAATGAATTAAGTCTAGAATGATGTGTGTTAAGTTTCCTGAAAATCGGTCGAGATTTAGATATAGCTCCCATATATAGTTTCGTCCGATTTCACGTAAATGGTGCACCAAAGTCCCTATATATCATTCGATTTGCACGAAATTTGACATAGCGTTCTGTATTAAGTGCTGAATGATGTGTGCTGAGTTTGGTGAAAATCGGTTTAGATTTAGATATAGCTCCCATATATATTTTCGTCCGATTTAATGTAAAGGTGCACCAAAGTCCCTAAATATCTTTCGATTTGCACGAAATTTGGCACATCGTAATAAATTAGGCCTAGAATGATGTGTGCTGAGTTTCATGGAAATCGGTTCAGATTTAGATATATTAGGTCTAAAATGATGTGTGTTAAATTTCCTGAAATCGTTGAAATCGGTTCAGATTTAGATATAGCTTATATATCTGACCAAATGAAAAAATTGGTATAGGTTGCAGAATGACATGTTCATGGATCCAATTTCATTTTGTTGGCCCTTTAAAAATGCGACGTCTGTTAGGATTCATCTGTTGAATATACCCAAAGTGGTGAAGGGTATCGAAAATTAAAAATATCAGTCTTTTTTTGGCATATCCCCATATCAATCCCCAATATCCCCAATTTAATCCTTTTATATGTATCTATATTGCTCTATGCGTTTATTCTAACCGAATTTACTATATTTTATCATTACTGGATGTTCTTGGGTACATTTTCAATATAAATCCAAACAAGAGCCACATATCATTTTCGGTATGTTCAATGGGTTTGTATTTAGTTTTATCCTGGCAGCAATCTATTTTAAGTATTTTGAATGCCCACTTCATGGTGGAATCGGCGAACTCAGCGACATTTTTACTTCTTCTAGTTACTTCTTTCCTCATATATGTTTCACATTAATCCATAAAAATAAAGTTATTATTCCTTTTTTCCAGAATTTTCATTTTATTACTCACATTTCCAATATCATAAGTTCTGATTTTAAATTTTATATATTTTTTTCTTTAAATATAAAATATAAACATTGTGCCACTCCCCACAAAAAAGAAACAGACAAACTCATTCACCTGCAATGCAGACAAATTAAATAAACAATCAAAAATGTCTAACCTTTGCGGGGGTAAAAAAAAACTAAAAAATCGAGCATTTTCTTCATTCCCATTCGTAATTTATGTTTGTTTGAGGGGGAAAACATGTCCACACATCTACATGTGTTTGCCACAAAACGCATCATTTATACTTTTTCTCATCGTTAATGTTCTGTCACAGATTGGGGCGTGTGAACGACAGTTTTTTTCTTGTTGTTGTTTGGGTTGTTGTTGCTGTTCTTGTTCATCATTAGTGATGTGTGTTTTGCGTGGTAAGTATGAAAAAAATTACGTATCGAATTAAAATTAGACTAAACGACTAATTCATTTATCTTCCGATAGACAAAATCTTTGTTGTTTTTCTTTTTTTTGGTCTGCGACATTAGCGTTAACTTTTCCCGGTGGTCATTTACACCTTTTGTGTTCGAATCGCTACAAATGCCATCATAAATCTTGAGAATTTTCTATGAGGATTTAAAGAAAAAACAACAACACAATTATTTATTTCCCGGCAAATCACAACAAATCACTCAAAATAATGCTGATCTATGCGAACAGAGAGCTGAAAACGCACAATTCCCACATCAATACTTATTATTAGCAACAATTGCTAATCATCTTTGGGCATTTAGCAAATGAATGATGAACAACAAGAAAGAACGAAAAGGAAAATTGATGGCATGGTTTTGAGCGTTTAATGACTTTGCATCAATGAAAAAAATCTTTTTCAGAAAAAAAAACAAACGAATAAATTCTTAAGAAATATCGATGAATTGCAGGCAGTGAAATTCTCCGCCTCTCCCGCCATTATCATTACCACCATCATCATCATTTCTATCCAGTACCGCAGTGTTTATGCATTTTCCTCGACTTTTCATTTTTTGTTCTAGTTGTTTTTATTGTTGTTTGTTTATTTGACAGAGTATTTGTGTTTGGCTGTTCTTGGTACGTTTTTCATCACCAGAGGTTTATTTTTTCGTTTTTTTTTTTTTTTTTTTTTTTTTTAACAAAGGCATTGATTGTTGAATTGGTTTAATGACTTTTATTTTTAATATTAGGTATATTTTTTTTATTATACCCACCCACTCACTTGTCATTGGCCTTTTCCCAGAGATTAAAAAAATTAATTCCTTATTTGGTTCTACACAAGAACAAATATTGGTTTTTGGGAACCATACCATGTTTTTTTTTTCTAAATTTATATTGTGTTGAAAACATTTAAAATTTGTTTGAGTGGTGGGGTCAAATATTGAAAAGTGTACAAAATATAACAATGGAATGTATTATTATCGCCAGAAGAATATTTTTGATGAGAGCTGAGATATTCACTTATACTGACTTTTGAAATTATATCTTAGATAGTTTGCGGAGGTCTACGGAATCACAGTGTAATGATCCCTTTTTTTATTAAATGATTAATTTTCAAAATTGTGGCAGGATGTCGGAGAGGTACCAGAGGCGATGGGCTATATATAGCCAATGGTTTTTTTTTAACTTTATACAACAAGGAATTCAAAATTCGCTGTATGTTTTTTTTTCAAAAATTTTACCATCATCTAGGGTGAAACTATACACCTAAATCTTCAGATTTAATGTAGATTTGATATAAATATTTTGTTGTGCATTGAATCGGATACTCCATTCGCTTCATATGTAATTTAGAGATTTTATAAATGTTGATAAGGAGGAGTAGACAGATGTGTCCAATCTTCCGACTTGATTTAGGTTTGGTAGGCTGTGCGATGTTTTGTGTCATTAGACACTTTAATCACTCGATATTCAATTTACAAATCTTCAAAATGTTGAAACTTTGTGCGTTGTACCGTTTGGACCTATCTTCGAGAATATATACCATGGTATAAAAATTTTATTTTTCAACAAAATGTAGACCATTTTATTTAGTAAGCACCAGAAGGAGTGGGCTGATTATCTCCTTCATTCAACTTCATTTAAGTTTGGAAGAAATATTACAATGAGCTAAGTTGGTGCAATATCGGTTATTCCCTTCGAGAGCTATAGTGTGCACCAGATAGCCAGACAGAGGACAGTAGAATAATTCTAAATCGCCTTTAAATAATATAAATTAGATTTAGCCCAAATAAACATGGGGTTTAAAAACGATATTTCAATGTGGCAAAATCGGGCATCCCACGAACGTCATTACACAATAACTAATGCTGGGGATTATTTACAACGTCGGAAATTATTCGAAATTCTAAAGTCAATTTTTTTAATGGGACCTCCCCCATTTCTCGATTTTAAATTTTCAAGATTTTCATTGGACTGGTAAATGAATATCAACGCCTGTTAAGGTTTACAACACATATATAATTGACGATTTAAAAGAGAAGAGTGATTAAAGAAAGGTTCTTATTTTTGATGGCGGGCATGATAACTGCACACTGGAACATCGGAATCCAAGGGTATTGATCAAATAAGGAAGTTATTCATCAATTAACTTTATCCTAGTTCATACGATAGCTATACACTCCCAGAGCAACGTGTCAAAATTTGGACATTCTTGAATTAGTATCGATTCAAAAACTAAATGAAATTTTTTACACCAAGAATGGGGGAGGGGGTCCCCTTAAGCTAAACTGTCCGTATTACCCTCACAGAGATCATCAAATGATTTAATATCTTCGGGCCTCTTTCTTTGGGGCTATGTGAGATATATTGTCTACGTTAACATTCCAAAGTAATCAAAGATGGAGCTCGTGAGGCTATCGAGCACAAAATTTTACTGAGAAAAGTTTTAGGACAGTGTGACTTTTTCGTTTGGGACATTTTATAGTTGAGGTCTACGATTCAGCTACTCAGAAAATGTTAATATCTGGTTATGCAAAACTTCTTGAAAAGCATGTGGTTGATATAGTTTCTTCATTATTAGCCGTACACCTTCCTCTTCATTACGCAATAAACATGCGATAATTAAACTACCTAAAATCGTTCAACAAGGACCCACACTGGAAGTTGTCTATCCAGAGAATTGTTATCCCACTTAAAAATATAGTACGTCTGGTTGGAAATTTAGTAAGGACCTTAATCGAACCTGGGCCTGTATCGAACCATGACTGTGGTAAAAACAAGATTCCACACAAAAACCTGAAATGCCAAATAATAATAAATTCGATTGAAAAGTGTGTTTATGACCAAAAGAATACCAAAATTGAGCAGGACCTGTCTAGATATAGACAAAAAATCTGAATTTCAAATCACAGCCAGCCACCTTTGTTCAACGTGGATCGATAATTTTCTCCCTAGAAACATAGAATGCCATGTTACAATCGACTCAGTAGGAAAAAGCGTATTGGACCATAAAATTGTACGGAAACCTGAATGCCAAATCATAGCCTCTTTAGCTGGAAAAAAACTTTGAAAAAAAACTATAATTTTCTGCGTAGAAGCTTAATGCCCACTAACAACTCTGCAGACCAAAATACCAGAACATTGTATGGAAAATGCGACTAGGACCATAAAAATACCTAAAATTGCATATACATATCCCGAAACATGGGCCTATATTGAAAATTGTCTGCAAATGTGTTTTTATTTACCATTCAAGAACCCACAAATCCGTTATGTGGAGCTATATTTTAAAACCGCATCCATGGAGTTTTAGCAACGTATAAAAACAATTATTTTTTTTTTAATTTTCGCGGTGTTGTTAACGGAACACTCAATATGAACTCCATTTTATGGTGGAGATTCTAATTCAAAATAAAAAAAAATCGGATTTTACAGAAAATTCATAAATTTTTTTCTTATTGTTACAGGCAAATCTTAAAAGGCTCAAAATCCTAATTTCGATCCACTTCGAATCGGCCTATGTTGAAAAAAGCATTTCCAAGGTAAGTTTCCCACCTTTTAATACTCAAAAATGATGGACAACCTTTAAAAATGGTCTTTAAGTTCTGTGTACTAACTGTGGTTCTATATTTATTTACTTTTATAGTTCAAATTTCAATTTTTATGTAATTTGTTTATTATTTAATTTTTTATATTTATTATTTTTTTATATTTAAAATACCTGACTATACCTGACTATTTTGCAAAAACAAAATTAAAATACAAATTACGTTCTTTCTGCAAGCTGGGTCTATATTTATTTTTATATTTAAATAATTTAATTTTTCGTATTTAAAATTTAATTTGTGTATTAAAATTTAGGTAAAAGTGAAAGATAATTTAATTTACTCCTCTTGAATTTGATATAGACCGAAAACTAGCTAAGGCCTGTATTTTTAATTAATTTTCTTCGTCAAAACTGAACATTTCAAGTTTCTCAAAATAAGAAAAATCCTTTATATGCCAATTAGTCTATTGACATAATAGAATTTATTGTTAAATAATTTCCAATATAAAAATATTGTCCATTTCTAATTATTTCACTATTATAAATTAAAAAATATATATCCTTTTTATATTAAATACAAAAAATATGATTATTCATATTTACAAACCTCATCCAACAGGGTACTATGCATTTTGATGTTTGTGGTTGATGGTTTTTCTTTTATTTTCTTATTTGTTGTGTTGGATTATTTAATTCAAAAGAAATGTGATTTGATTTGTAATAAACACAAATTTAGCAAGTGATTCACTTTCGTTTTTTTTCCTTTCTTTCTTCAATTTAAAATAATTTCAACAATACAATTTTTTCAATTTTCTTAACGTATTTTCTTTTTATTTCAATTCAAATTCTCAAATAATTTTTATGTTTGTATTCCGCTGTGTTGTGTTCACTGTTTAACTTTTAGTTCTGAACTGAACTAAATTCGATTTTGGAAAATATATAAAATGAGTTCTGTTCTGTTGTGCTGTTCGGTTTCCCTAGAAAGAAGAAGAAGCTGTCTGTCGCCCATACACAATTGTCGCTAAGTGTTGTTGTTCGATCGAAGAAGAGGAAGAATAAAGAAAAACAAAACAAATCCATTCGACCACATTGGGAATAAGAAGAAAGAAAAAAAAAACAACACAACTACAGCGCGGCATATGTTGTCAATCTCTGTCAGAGAGCTACATAGATACTCAATCTCAAGCTAAGTATCTCGAATGTAAACGACGAAGCAACGACAACACGATTTTAACAGTTCAGTGTTGTCAATATATTTTTTAAATTTTAATGGGGGAATAAATCACATAAAATATGTAGTAAATTGGATTTAAATATGGAAATTGAAATCAAATAAAATATTCGATTGTCAATGAACTCTTCACTCTTAGAAAATTGTTTCATTATGCCCAACTTCACACAGTGGTACAGGGTTTTGTGTCAGTGTGCATTTGTATTTAACATGCAGAAGGAAAACATTTGAGGACAAATGAAAGCCTCATACGTAGCTTAATTCGATTTCCAAAAAAGCTGCACTTTCGAACTAGTTCGAATCTAGAAGAAATTCTAGAGGACCTGCTAATCGCTTCGTAATTTTGTAGGAACCGATTCAGCCATTAATGAGGCTGTATTGGATATTTTGGAAAAATAGAATGTTTTGGAAATAATTCTGAACTATAAGCGAGGTCGTCTGACAGAGTCTTTGGCTTATAATATTTTACTAGCAAAGTGCCCGCTACTTCGTATGCGGAAAGGGAATAAAAAATATATATTTCATATGGAAATCGTTAATACTGTATAATTTGTTGTACTATAGTTCTGAATTTCAACCCTACACCTACATCTAATATTAAGTTCATTACCATTTAGTACTCTTCATACACATAAGCAGTATTTTCCGAAATCTCTTCCTTATTTCCATTACACTGATTTAAAATAGATCAGAATTCCAATTATATATTTTAGCAATAACGCACAGGTTCCACATTTAGGTCCATTTAGAACTTTTCGAACACATAAGTACATATTTGCGAGACTACCTATCACCACCGCTAAATTTAGTACCAATTAATACCAAAAACCATTTTGCACTTCTTTCTAACTTTCCGTCAGTGACCCACATTCTAAATTTTAAATTCAAAATCTCATGATTCAACCAATTCCAAATTGTTCCAAATTTAGTGCCATTTAGTACTTTTCATACTCATAAGTAAGAATTTCTAAAACTAAATCAATCCTACACTCTAATAGTAATTTTAATTCCACCAGGGTCCAAATTGTTCTAAATTTAGTACTTTTGGTACTCATTAGTATAAATTTCCAAATGTACCTAAGTCCTGTTTTCAAATAGTACTCGTAAGTCCATTAAAATTTCCTAAACTATGCCAATCCTACACTCCAACAGTAATTTTAATTCCAAAATTTTCGAGACCAGCTCTACGTGATCAAGTTGTACCAATTTAGTGCACATAAGTACTATGCAAACAATTTAGTGTACATAAGTACTATGCTATTATATCTCAATTCTATATTCCAATTGCAACCATTATTCCAAATTTTAGGTTTCCAGCTCCCTCTCAGTTCGCCAAAGTTCAAATTATACCAAAACTAGTGCTGTTTAGTACGTTTCGTACACATAAATACAAATTTCCAAAGATGTCTCTATAGCTCAATCTTCAACAGTAATCTTAATTCCAAATTTCAGTCTTCCGGGTCTATCCTTTCAAGCAAAATCCAAATTGTACTAAATTCAGTACCATATAGTAACTTTCGTACCAATAGCTACGAATTTCCTAAACTACCTCAATCCTACACTCCAACAATCATTTTAATTCCCAATTTGAAGACTCCAGCTCTATCTGTTCACCTAAATCCAACATGCACCAAATTTAGTACCATTTAGTAATAAGTACGATTTTTTAAAGCTACATCAATCCTGTACTCCAATAGTAGTCCTAATTCCTATTTTCAGGATTCCATCTCTATACACTCAACTAAATGCAAATAGTACCAAATTTAGTACCATTTTGTACTTTTTATACACATAAGTACGAATTACTTAAACCATTTCCACACATCAACACCAATTTCCAAATTGTATTTCATATGCAATTTCAATATATATACAATTAGAACTAAACTTAGTAAAATTTAGTACTTTTAGTACACTTATAGGTCGAATTTCCAAAGACCCTTCTGTACATCTTTCTAACACTCCATCAGTGACCCACATTCCAAATTTCAGAATTCTAGCTCTTCCCGTTCGCCTAATACAAAGGGTACCATATTCGGCACATTTTAGTACTTTTCGTACCTTTCTAGTTCGAATTTCCAAAAACCCAGCCTTATCTCACGCCTACACACCAACAACGACCTACAAGCTTCTAGCTTTAGCCGTTTCGTCTGGGCGAGAGTGAGTGACTGACAGTCAGTCAGTCACTCACTCTCTTAACACTAAGCTCTTTTATATATTAAGATTATATTTCATCAATCATAAAACACACCAGATGTAAATAGATCGCAACAATCTCCGAAATCCCAGAATACCAAAATAAAATAACTAAAACCTTCAAAACACCGAAATGGGCGGGACCTTTATATAGGGGGTTAAGTCAAATACAATACGTGTGCAAAGCCCTATCTTAAATATCTCGATTTATGTCGTGATTTATAAAGACCTACAGGCGGACATGACCAAATCGATCAAACATATAAACGATTTTCATTATGAATATAAATTCTTTATGGTGTATCCGACGAATATTTTGGATTGTTGCAAACGTAATAACTTGCCAAATGTTAATTGTTGTCAACACTTAACATTTAAATGTATCTTATCTACAAAAATAAAAAGTCAAATAAAAAGTCAATGGAAAATACCGATTTTCCGATTTTTGCCTCAGAATTGCCGATATTTCAACAATCGACACAAATTGTCTAACTTTTTAATTTAATACGGCGTAACCATACAAACATATAAAATTGACAGCTTTAAATCATTATCGGCGACTCGCCGCAGCCGTTTTCAATGGCTTAGATATCTGCATTTTTTGTCAGAATTGTACTCTGTCTAGTTTACATTTTACATCGAATAATCTTTAGACTCCGAGTTTAGGGAGTTAAACTTTCTGAATTTTGAAGAAATTTTTGAACATGCAGAATATAATTTAAAATTTTTTTCGGAAAAAAATTTCCGAAATTAAACGTGGGGACTCCAATTTAGCTTTTCCAGTTTTGTCTAAATTTGTACAAAGAATTATGGTTCTTCCACACTCCACAGCAAATGTGGAACGAATTTTTAGTCAGGTAAACCTTAACAAAACTAAAATTAGAAGCTCACTTGAGAATGATTCATTGGAAGGGATTCTTTATTCTTAATATTACCTCAAACTAAATAATTCAAATTGTTGATAATGAAATACTAAAAATTTGTAATAAAAATATGTACTAGTTTGTAATTTATTTTTATGACCTTAATACCACACTGTGTTATACGTAAATCTGAAAGATCTCACTAGTGTACATAATAATTACTATATTTTAGAAAAATCTACATTTTTTGTAGAAAAATTAATCTTTTATGTTATTTTTTTTATACAGAATTGAATTTGTTATCTTTTTTTAATGTAATAAACAATATTGATTTGTTATAAACCAAAAAAAATATGAATTTATTTATAAATTATATGCTGCCGATTTTTTGCCGATTTTTAAAAATACAAATGCCGATTATGCCGATTTTTTTCTGAAAAATTGACGATTTTTTATGAAATTTAACTGGCAGCACTGCTCTCAGTTCATTTTTATGGATCGATCGTTACACTCACTCTGTGTGAGATATCTCACATTGTATGTTAACATATGACAGCCGTATGTGTTGTACTCACACCCACAACAGTCAGACGTTGCTTGCTGTCCGACCCGTATAATAGAAAACATATGTCCACTGTTAATTAACATGGCTCAATATTACAGCCAAATGATTTTCTGTTGCTCGTGAGAGGTATGGGTTATTCCATGGCGATAATGTGGAAATCCATTAAATAGTAATTTGTAAATGAATTAGATGACTAATTTGCAACAGGTAGGAACGTTGTAACAGATTTAAATGTACACTATAGTACGGTTGACGTACCAGTAATATATTTAAAGAATATATATTTTTTTTTTTTTTTGAATGAACGCGGGTTTTAAAGAGTATTTTTAGAAGGATAATTTTCGAAGGCACAACAGCACAAAAGGTGTGAATTTTTAAATACAATAAATTTTTGAATGTGTAGCATACCAATGTGCTTATATGCTTCAATAATATTTTTTAAGTCCTAGTGATTCACGATTACGTATATTCCCCACTTATGGTGGATGATGTAAAAGAATATTCTTGGACTTCTGGCCAGACACTTCTTTTTTATTTGTAGAAAGCAATTAGATTAGTGAGACATTTGCACTCCAACGCACTAAAAGCCCTTTATGGAAAATACCATCTTGAAGGTCTAAATATCCTTTGCTAATATTTGGAGCTCTAATATTACAAAAATCGTCATTGGAAGCTCAGAAATTTGCACTCATTTGTGTTAAGTAGCCGTTGAAAAAATATTCATTAAAAAATCAGGTTCCAAAATTTATAAAAATTTTATAAAAAACAAAAATGGGTTTCCTAATTAATAATTTCCTACAAAATTTAGGTATTGTCAATGCCCTTGACAAATTTCCTAACCCAAGTATCTGTAGTTTTGTTGTTCGTTTTTTCTATGATCCTGGCCCGTAGTCGGTATTTTGAATGTTTAACTGCATTTCTACCAGAATAGTCTGTAGTTTGGCATGCCGTGTTCTTGATGGTGAAAACATATTTAATGATCTTTTTTGACAAAATCCCCATAAAAATGTCTCGCCCCCCATAGTCGATATTTTTATGAAACAAGTAAAAAGTGTCAGTCGGTGTTGCAGACAGATATATACCCTCACCCTATAGTTTGCGGACGGTGTTGACCATTTATGTGGGAGATGCCAGAAGGAGTGGGCAAATGGGTTCCATCTTTGGACTTAATCTAGACTTGGTAAAGATAGCAGGTTGTGCCAAATTTGGCTCAAATCGGATGTTCCATTCGCCTGATATTTGATTAAAAAATATTAAACATTTTGACCCTTTGTGGAGGAGGTACCTGAAGGATAATAGGTTGTGCAAAGTTTGGTTCAAATCGGACATTACCTTAGTCTGATGTTGGCTTTATAAATATTGAACATTTTGACCCTTTAGGTACCAGAAGGAGTGAACCAATGGGCCCCATCTTCCTACTTGATCTAGGCTTGGTAAAGGTAATAAGTTGTAAAAAGTTTCGTTAAAATCGGATAGTCCGTTTTATAAAATTATTTTTAGCACAATATTGACCATTTTGTTGGGGAGGTGCCAGAAGGAATGGACCAATGGGTCCCATCTTCGAACTTAAACTAATTTTGGCAGAAATATTAAGATGTGCAAAATTTGTATAAAATCGATTATTCCCTTCGAGAGTTATCGTCCGCACCAGCCAGCCAGACAGACAGACATACAACGGACATGTGTAAATCGACTCTAAATTTTCTGAAACGGATGTGGTCCAAAGAAACATGGAGTCTAAAACCAATATTTCGATGAGACGCATTTTCACCGTATCAAAGTGTATATACCCCTATTAACCATAAGGCTGACGGTATAAAAATTTGTTTTTAGAAGGTGGAAAGACATATTTGCAGTATGTTCTAAGTATGGGTCCATCTTTCGACATAGTTCTCGTATAAAGGCCGCGTCTTATATTAGGTATATTCCATTTTAGTTTTTTTTCTAACAGGAGTGGTGTATTTTGGCATTCAAGGTGGGTAAAAATCGGCTTCGCTGAAAAATATCAGTATAGGTCGATATTTTGAAATAGCATTTTCATTTCGGTTGGCAAAAAATTTCTTCGAATAAAATTTAAAGAGAAAATCCATGTTTTACATATGCCATATAAAGGCACCGACACTTCTGCGATAGACTGAAGGTCTTAGTCGAATTTTGCAGTGTCTGTAATTTGATATTTCGTTCTTAGAAGAAATAAAAATCTTAATATATAAATGTACGGAATGCTCACCTCTTGGTAGTGGGTATGAAAGTTCGGCTTTACCGTATATTTGTTGTGTTCCGCCAAGTGTGAATTGAAAATAATATTTATTCCAGTTTTGCTAAAGCTGTAAAAAATATATATTTTTATAGCGTACTGCCTAAGCCTATAGCGTACTGAAATATTTTTCCGATTTCTATAAAAGTTTAGATTTAGTTTAGATTTTTAAAATAGTTTGCCAAAGCGTGTATTTTTATATCCTTCACCACACTGTGGTACAGGGTATTACGTCTTTGTGCATATGTTTGTAACAGGCAAAAGACACACGATTCCTTTTGAGAATATGCATAGAATCTCTTTCTGAGTCGATTTACGCATCTCCGTCTGTTCGTCCGTCCATGTATTTTTGTGAACAAAGTACGATCCGATTTGGATGAAATTTGGCATATGTCACTTATTTGGCCCAAGGACGAACCGTATTTAATGTAAATGGTGCACCAAAGTCCCTATATATCTTTCGATTTGCACGAAATTTGACACAGCTTAATGAATTAGGTCTAGAATGATGTGTGTTAAGTTTCCTGAATATCGGTTCAGATTTAGATATAGCTCACATATATATATATATATATATATATATTCGTCCGAGTTAAGGTGAATGGTGTACCAAAGTCCCTATATATCTTTCGATTTGCACGAAATTGCATGGGGTACTGAATTAGGTCTAAAATGATGTTAAGTTTCCTGAAATCTGTTCAGATTTAGATATAGCTTCTATATCTGACCAAATGAAAAATTTAGTATTGGTTGCAGAATGACATGTTTATGGATCCAATTTCATTTTACTGGTCCTTTAAAAATTCGACTTCTGTTAGGAATCATATGTTGAATATACCCAAAGTGGTGAAGGGTATCATATCCGACTTTACTACTTTCCTAACCAGATATGTTTTAGTTCAGAATATTTGGACAGCGGATTTTATAAAAACATTTTTAGGGAACATTCAAATTGTTTTTTCTTAATATGTTTTTCGAGGACTATCAAACTGTGAACTTAAAAAAATATTCCCTTCCTATTCTAACAAAGATGGATTTTCGTATTCTTGGAGGAAATAAGAATATTAAATATTAAAGTATGGGTCCTATTCGTATGTTTAAAAAATATTATTTCGTGGGTATTTTAAAGGTTTGGCATATCGGATTCTTGACTCTGAAAAAGGACAGTTTTTATATAGGTCCATATTTTGAGGTAATCCCCTTAAAACGTCTCGCCCCACGCCCACGCCCCAAGATTTTTAAAATAAGGGACTGTAATTTCTTAGGGATCATAGAGGATGAAAAACATTTTTGTAGTAAGTTCTTAGAATCCGGAATTGGTGTCTTTTTTTGAAAGAGTTTGTCATTGGCCGAAAATGTTATTGTGTGGATTTTTTCCACAATTCAACAAAGTGTGGATTATAAAACATATTTTTTCATTGATTATCTACTCATATCATTTAGCGTAGATTATTGAAATTAATAATTCATATTTTATGCAAAAAAATAATCTGACGTTATAGGAGATCACACATGCGTTGCTATTTTTTGTCTTAATTAATATTCTATGAAAGACGAGCCCTCATTTCGAAACGCATACTTGTCAAATTATTATCACATAATTTAAGACAATGGGATGGGATGATGATTAGCGGCCGGAGAAAAAAAATCTGACGACACAAATAATAAATGTGACAAATAGAAAACAAAAAATAATAATAAAAAAATATATTTTTTTGCAAACTGAAATGAAAACAATAAAAACGCCGTTTTGATGTCAAATCTATTATCGCATATGTTTATGATTAAAATAATGAAAAATAATTTATACAGCAAAAACAACAACAGAAAAAACTGAAATTCTTGAATTGTTGCTACATTTAATTTGTTGTTTGCAAAAAATAATCTGATGGCGGTGACATTGACTTCTTTGCAGCCAGCTGCCATCACTTGGATGAGTACTTTCACATCAAAATCATCATCATTGTCGTGATCACCAGCATAGCCATTGATGTTTCTTTGAAACAGGCAGCCAGCCGTTGTTAGTTAATTTCCAATTTCAAGTTCATTTCGATGAGATTTTTATTTCGGCTTTTGGGTTTCATTTTCAAATTGGCTTGCTGTCAATCCAAGAGCGACGGTAGGTGGTTGCGGTGTTTGACGATTAAATTAATTATGCCCAAACGCGCTGCGACGTCAGTAGCATATTAAACTCTCCACCTTGTTGAAGTGAGATTTCCAAAAAAGAAATCCAACAAAGACGAGCGCTTCATCTGCCTCTTTGACATACAGACACAAATTCGAAACAATCGAATTGACCTTGAAAATGAATACAACACACCAATAGCGCGGATCAACAAAATTATGGAAAATGACACGAGAGTTCATCAGCGTCATAATCATAATGATCATCGTCATATTTGTTTGTATCTCTCCGTAGTACATATTATTAACATCACATAATGAAGATGAACAACTACAACAACAGCAACGGTTTGGATGACGATTATGTTTAGGTGAATTTGATCATTAAAACGAACATTTTAATTATTTAAACTGAATTATAATGGACTATTATATTTTAATTGGCGCCTCGAAATTTCTTTTGAGAATAATCTATTATCAACAAAAAACCACCGTAAGGAAAAGACGTGCGGACTATATGATAGTCTATAACACTCTGGCTAAATTCTTCAGAATATCTCTAATAGGGCTAGACATTTTTATAGGGCTATGTCGAAGAATGGGTCAGCATTAACGTCTGAAAGAGAAAATTTTATATAAGCTTATGAAGTAGGTTAAAAATGTAAATCATATTTGTTCTATAAAAAGTTGACCTGTGTGACTAACGAATGTACCACATTTAGAACCATTTAGTTCTTAAATATCGAAGTACGAACTTCTAAAACCATTTCCATACATCATATATTTTCAATATATCGTCAACATAAATGCAAACGGACTTAACTACACTTTTAGTAATTTTACAGGAGAAGCAAAAAACGTTATAAAATCTATAAAAATGTAGCATGGCTGGAATTTTTTCACAGTTTAATCGCACTATAGAGCCGAATTTATTATACCCTTCATCACACTGTGGTACAGGGTATTATGTCTTTTTGCATATGTTTGTAACAGGCAAAAGGAAAGAGATAGACCCATAGTTCCTTTTGAGAATATGCATAGAATCACTTTCTGAGCCGATTTATGTATGTCCGTCTGTCCATGTTAAATTGTAGACAAAGTACAGGTCGCATTTATCATCCGAATTGGATGAAATTTGGCACAGCTCATTTGTTTGGCCCAAGGACGAACCCTATTGAAATTGGGAAAAATCGGTTCAGATTTAGATATAGCTCTCATATATATTTTCGTCCGATTTAAGGTTAATGGTGTACCAAAGTCCCTATATATTTTTAGATTGCACGAAATTTGGCATAGCGTACTGAATTAAGTATAGAATGATGTGTGCAAAGTTTCGTGAAAATCGGTTCAGATTTAGATATAGCTCCAGTATATATCTTCGTCCGATTTAAGGTAAATGGTGTACCAAAGTCCCTATATATCTTTCGATTTGCACGAAATTTGTCATAGCGTACTGAAATAAGTCTAAAATGATGTGTGCAAAGTTTCGTGACAATCGGTTCAGATTTAGATATAGCTCCCATATATAGTTTCGCCCGATTTTAGGTAAATCGTCCACAAAAGTCCCTATATATCTTTCGATTTGCACGAAATTTGGTACCGCGTAATGAATAAGGTCTAGAATGATGTGTGCTAAGTTTCGTGAAAATCGGTTCAGATTTATATATAGCTCCCATATATATCTTCGTCCGATTTAAGGTAAATTTGTACCAAAGCCCCTATATAACTCTTGATTTGCACGAAATTTAGGATAAATTGGTATAAATATGTTTATGAATACAAATAGTTCTGAATAGTCTAATTATTATTAGTCTAGCGAAGAAAAGTGGTCCTAAGGGACCAACGATTTTTTCTACAGAAATAAAGTCTAGGGGAGCAAACGATTTTTCCTATAAGAAAAATTGGTATAAATATGTTTATGAATACAAATAGTTCTGAATAGCCTAATTATTAAACCGAAAGTGATATTTTCCTATCAAAAAACCCTGAGGGTACCAATGAATGACGTTTGTTTTCTTAAAGATGCCTGGGATATGGGCTAAGTGAAGGTTATTCTTAATGAAGGAACATTCATCCATCCGTTCATCCATGCTACTGTACCATTTTCAACAACATCCGATACGTAGAAAAGGTTGAAGAATCATTTGAGATGGTGTGACTGGGTATGACATTAATTTCGAGTTTATTCTTCATATGACCGGTTTGTCAGGCTCGGCAGTCGTTATTCTCGACAGCCTATAGTTTTATCAAAGAGGTTTCGGATTTAATGTTGTTGTTGATTTTTCAATTCGCGCATCAGCCGGCCAGAGAGACAGAAGGAGGAAAATGTATAAATCTAGTCCAAATTGTGTGAAACAGATTTGGTCCAAAGAAACATGAGGTCTAAAGCCAATATTTCGATGATGCACATTTTTGCCGTAGCAAATTGTATATATCCTCATGCTGAGGGTATACAGAACTTTGTCGAGTGACATTTTCCACATTTTCCTAAAACTATTGGTTCTTAAAGACAACTATGTAGTTAAATGAAGTCATGAATAGGCGAAATATTTCTCTTTTTCGGCAGGAAAAAAACTTGTCCTGAAAAAATATAGTCCATCAGGATTAAGCACCCGATGTATTTTTTGATTTTTTTGCAAAAGAAATAGTTTGAAAGAGAATGCAATATTTATATCCTCAGCTTTGTATATAATAGGTCTATATACCAATGTTTCTTTTAACCAAATCTGTTTCAGGCAATTTAATTTTGATTTTATGGATCAATGGGTTTAGCCGTCGAATTCAGCTGTTTTGTGGGTTTAAAAGTGTACTGCTACGATCCAAAGAATTTCGCTGCGATCTAAATGTTGACATTTTCGTTGTGTAGTTTTTTTAGCTAGTATTAGGCGGTTTACGGGATTTCAGTTTAGATTCAAGTACTATTGATAAGTCTAGATAGGGGGATACTGTTCTTTCTGCAAATTTGTTACACTCCTGGAGAATAGCATGTTTTCTTTTGCCAGGTTTGAGTAGATCAATTTCTTCATGGTGTCTGAGATATGGCCTGGGTTAAGGATATCAGTGAAAAATCTGTGTAGCCATTTCCAATTCTGTGCAGCCACATTCAATTCTGGGTAAATATCATCCATCTCTTATCTATTTGACCATTAATTCCGAGTTGATTCTTCGTGTGAGAGGTTTATCAGCGTCGGCCTTGGGTAAATAGAATAAATGTACAGTAATGGCATTTGAATCAATTTTAGGACTTGTGGATGATGGAGGATTTGCAGGAACGACTGTAGTGTTTGCAGCTCATTTTAGATAGTGTTTTTTACTCTTCTAGACTTTTACTTTGGTTTTTTCACTGTCAACATTCCATCCTGGAATATAGTCTTTGTGGAAGCCTATTGGGATACACGTTTTGGCTGCGCCAATAACAAGTCCATAGAACCGCTAATTTTATAATATCATGCATATACGGAGTATCTGATTTGCACCAAATATTTTAATCCAGCCTCTACTTTGTTTGAATATGGGACTTTTAAGACTACACCTAATATTATATTAAAATATTATAAAAATATTTAAATCTACTTTAAACTTGTACATCGTAATATTTTAGTGTTTCGGGTTACCACTATCACTTTCTATATACGTGGTATGCGAAGTTTCTAATAATTTATTTTTTTCATAAATCCGACAATACATCTTCACTTTTTGGCAAGTCAAGGACGTTTATGATTGCCCGATTGTTTTTTCTTCTTCTTTTTTTAATTGTATTGTAGTTAACTGCATGCTGTGTTTTGCTTTTCAATATCTCATTTCAAATATTTGCATAATCGTAAACCGCAAACACCACCTAAGTACTCGCATACAGTCATTACCGTAAAATTCAAGCAAACAATCAATAGATCCACTCCAAACGGGCGGACAGACGGACACTGGCCAGCTAACATCTTAGAACCGCTAACAACTAAAAGCCATTCATAGACCGACTAACTACCGTAGTATCGACAATAACAACTCGTAGATACGAACAAAAAAACATAATTTATCCATCGTCAATAAGTCATTTTGACTATTAGAGCGGTAACCATCCAGCTGGTTGTACATTCTTCTTGTTGTTATTGCTTTTGTCGATTCATTCAATCAATAGCTGAAACATGGTCATCCGTATAAAATCTCCAAATACTTCGAGTGCACAACCAACACCATCGCCACCAGCAGACAAACCCAACAACATCATTATCCACATCTTCATACACGCCATAACCACAGCTTCATGTCATGTTTGCAATTAATTACAATTTCAAGCTATTGTCTGTGTACCTTCCACCCGCTAACCAACAACACCGGCAATGTTCGAAAGTTAACATTCGTTTAAATATAACCACAAAAGTAAACAAAAAGTTGTCATTACAAGCAATGGTCAGTTGTTTGGTACCAATCGTTTGACATAGTATTTAGAAGAATCTCAAACTGGTTTCAAAATAATATTAAAAACTTAAAACCTGCTTCGAAAAATATTCTTTAAAAATCCACGCCTATTGGTCTTTGATGCCTTCGAAAAAATATTCTTTAAAAATCCACGCCTATTGGTCTTTGATGCCTTCGAAAAAATATTCTTTAAAAATCCACGCCTATTGGTCTTTGATGCCTTCGAAAAAATATTCTTTAAAAATCCACGCCTATTGGTCTTTGATGCCTTCGAAAAAATATTCTTTAAAAATCCACGCCTATTGGTCTTTGATGCCTTCGAAAAAATATTCTTTAAAAATCCACGCCTATTGGTCTTTGATGCCTTCGAAAAAATATTCTTTAAAAATCCACGCCTATTGGTCTTTGATGCCTTCGAAAAAATATTCTTTAAAAATCCACGCCTATTGGTCTTTGATGCCTTCGAAAAAATATTCTTTAAAAATCCACGCCTATTGGTCTTTGATGCCTTCGAAAAAATATTCTTTAAAAATCCACGCCTATTGGTCTTTGATGCCTTCGAAAAAATATTCTTTAAAAATCCACGCCTATTGGTCTTTGATGCCTTCAAAAAAATATTCTTTAAAAATCCACGCCTATTGGTCTTTGATGCCTTCGAAAAAATATTCTTTAAAAATCCACGCCTATTGGTCTTTGATGCCTTCGAAAAAATATTCTTTAAAAATCCACGCCTATTGGTCTTTGATGCCTTCGAAAAAATATTCTTTAAAAATCCACGCCTATTGGTCTTTGATGCCTTCGAAAAAATATTCTTTAAAAATCCACGCTATTGGTCTTTGATGCCTTCGAAAAAATATTCTTTAAAAATCCACGCCTATTGGTCTTTGATGCCTTCGAAAAAATATTCTTTAAAAATCCACGCCTATTGGTCTTTGATGCCTTCGAAAAAATATTCTTTAAAAATCCACGCCTATTGGTCTTTGATGCCTTCGAAAAAATATTCTTTAAAAATCCACGCCTATTGGTCTTTGATGCCTTCGAAAAAATATTCTTTAAAATCCACGCCTATTGGTCTTTGATGCCTTCGAAAAAATATTCTTTAAAAATCCACGACTTTGAATATATTTTATAACAAAATAAATATAACTACTTTTTAATGCAATTTATGTACATAAACAAAAGACTTAAGCAACAAACCCACACATTTATTTAATTCACTTTCATAAAATTCGCCGTGCTTGCATATTGCTCCATTCATTAATGGTTGTATGCTTTTTGTTTGAATTTTAATGAAATGTTATCTGACATCATAATGTCAAATTGTAATTTGCATTTCCTGAATGGAAATAAAATGAAAGTTAAAATCATCGTCATTTTCTTTCGATTTTTTGTTTGCATTACAAGCAGCGGTCAACAGAAATGTAATCTACAATCAACAGTCATCTTGCAGCAAACGTAACGATGTAAAACATTTATGTTGAATGTTGAAACAATTGAGTGAAGCCACCAGATACGCATCTTTTGCAGAAACGTATGTTGTCACTTAAAATGCAAATTAAGATAACAAATATTTTAAGGAATTTAGTTGAATTATTTTAAAAGTTATCTAAGCTCCAATTCTGAAATTAAAAAAAACACGTCTTCAATTTCCTTCAATATGATTTCCGCTAAAAAATCGGTGTATTTTTCATTACATACATTACTTGTCATTATATCCCGTCATTGCGTATCTGACGGATGGAGAAAACGGCACATAATGGTGCATAAAAGAAAAACGAAAACAAAAAAACCCAACATGTAAATTAAACAGTTTTTGTTTTCGTGTTTAATGACAGGGCAGCATGGCGTTAACGCCATAACATTTGAACTCCATGACTTGGACAAATGTTGTCATAAGTGTTTCAACATTGCACCCATTCATCAGCATCAGTTATAGTCGGTATGAAATAGCCTTTTATTTGGTTTTTTCCATGCGTTTTTTTTGCCTGAGTTGGGCCTAAGAGGTCATAGACCAAATAAGTCATTAAAGAGTCCAGTGACAACTTATGTAAAACTTAATTTGTATAGTGAAGACTTAACGCAAAGACTGAAAGATATTGCTTCCAAAAAATAATCTTTAAAAGCCCCCGAATATAGTTGTCAAAGTTCTTAACGCAAAGCATGTGATTGTGACAGTTTCTCTAAAAATATACTTCCCCAATATTAAATTGAAATACAGGCTATTTTCTATGGCGCTTTTTCCAAAAATATGTTTTAAAAATTCCAGACCTTTTCCCAAGTTTTCCCAAAAATATTAAAACACAAATATTCTGCATAAATAAAAAACATACAAATATTTTTTTCTAAAATCTCACCAAAAATATTCTTTACAAAATCCACTTTAAAATAAACTTTAAAAAATCCACGCCTATTGATCGGAAGGCTCTGACAAAAATATTCTTTAAAAAATCCAAACATATTAATCGGAAGGCTCTGCCAAAAAATCGTTTGAAAAAACATTCTTTAAAAAAATCCACGACTATTGATCGGAAGGCTCTGCCAAAAAATCGTTTAAAAAACCACGCCTCTGCTAAAACATTCTTTAAAAAAATCCACGACTATTGATCGGAAGGCTCTGCCAAAAAATCTTTTAAAAACCCACGCCTCTGCCAAAACATTCTTTAAAAAAATCCACGACTATTGATCGGAAGGCTCTGCCAAAAATCCTTTAAAAAAATCCACGCCTCTGCCAAAAATCCTTTAAAAAATCCATGCCTCTGCCAAAACATTCTTTAAAAAAATCCATGACTATTGATCGGAAGGCTCTGCCAAAAAATCTTTTAAAACCCCACGCCTCTGCCAAAACATTCTTTAAAAAAATCCACGCCTCTGCCAAAACATTCTTTAAAAAAATCCACGACTATTGATCGGAAGGCTCTGCCAAAAATCCTTTAAAAAAAATCCACGCCTCTGCCAAAGCATTCTTTAAAAAAAATCCACGCCTCTGCCAAAGCATTCTTTAAAAAAAATCCACGCCTCTGCCAAAGCATTCTTTAAAAAATCCACGCCTCTGCCAAAACATTCTTTAAAAAAATCCACGCCTCTGCCAAAAAATCCTTTAAAAAATCCACGCCTCTGCCAAAACATTCTTTAAAAAAATCCACGACTATTGATCGGAAGGCTCTGCCAAAAAATCCTTTAAAAAAATCCACGCCTCAAATATTCTGCATAAATAAAAAACATACAAATATTTTTTTCTAAAATCTCACCAAAAATATTCTTTACAAAATCCACTTTAAAATAAACTTTAAAAAATCCACGCCTATTGATCGGAAGGCTCTGACAAAAATATTCTTTAAAAAATCCAAACATATTAATCGGAAGGCTCTGCCAAAAAATCGTTTGAAAAAACATTCTTTAAAAAAATCCACGACTATTGATCGGAAGGCTCTGCCAAAAAATCGTTTAAAAAACCACGCCTCTGCTAAAACATTCTTTAAAAAAATCCACGACTATTGATCGGAAGGCTCTGCCAAAAAATCTTTTAAAAACCCACGCCTCTGCCAAAACATTCTTTAAAAAAATCCACGACTATTGATCGGAAGGCTCTGCCAAAAATCCTTTAAAAAAATCCACGCCTCTGCCAAAAATCCTTTAAAAAAATCCATGCCTCTGCCAAAACATTCTTTAAAAAAATCCATGACTATTGATCGGAAGGCTCTGCCAAAAAATCTTTTAAAACCCCACGCCTCTGCCAAAACATTCTTTAAAAAAATCCACGCCTCTGCCAAAACATTCTTTAAAAAAATCCACGACTATTGATCGGAAGGCTCTGCCAAAAATCCTTTAAAAAAAATCCACGCCTCTGCCAAAGCATTCTTTAAAAAAAATCCACGCCTCTGCCAAAGCATTCTTTAAAAAAAATCCACGCCTCTGCCAAAGCATTCTTTAAAAAATCCACGCCTCTGCCAAAACATTCTTTAAAAAAATCCACGCCTCTGCCAAAAAATCCTTTAAAAAATCCACGCCTCTGCCAAAACATTCTTTAAAAAAATCCACGACTATTGATCGGAAGGCTCTGCCAAAAAATCCTTTAAAAAAATCCACGCCTCTGCCAAAACATTCTTTAAAAAAAATCCACGACTATTGATCGGAAGGCTCTGCCAAAAATCGTTTAGAAAATCCACGCTTCTGCCAAAACATTCTTTAAATAAATCCTCGACTACTGATCGGAAGGCTCTGCCAAAAACTCTTTTTAAAAATCCACGCCTATTGCTCGGAAGGCTCTGCCAAAAACATTTTTTAAAAAATTCATGCATATTGATCGGAAGGCTCTGCCAAAAACATTCTTTAAAAAATCCACGACTATTGATCGGAAGGCTCTGCCAAAAACATTCTTAAATAATCCACGCCTATTGATCTGAAGGGTTTTCCAAAAATATTCTGTAAAAATCGACGACTATTGGTCTGAAGGGTTGGCCTGAAGGTCCTTCCAAAAACATTCGTTAAAAATTGACGACTATTGACCTGAAGGTCCTTCCAGAAATATTCTTTAAAAAACTACGTCTATTGGTCAGAAGGTTCTTTTAAAAATATTTTAAAATTTCTACGCCTATAGGTCTCAAGGCAGTGGTCAGAAGATTCTTAATTCTTTTATTGGTCTGAAGGGGTTTCCAAAAATATTCTTTAAAAATCGACGACTATTGGCCTAAATGTTCTTCCAAATGTATTCTTTAAAAATCCACGCCTAATAGACTGAAGGTCCTTCCAAAAATATTCTTTAAAATCCACGCTATTGGCCTAAAGGTCCTTCCAAAAATATTTTTTATAAATCCACGAAAATTTGTCTGAAAGTTCTTCGAAAAATATTTTTAAAATTCTATGCCTATAGGTCTAAAGCCTGTGTTCGGAGGATTCTTAAAAAATCTTGAAAAATCCACGATTTTTTGTCTGAAGATTCTTCCAAAAATATTAGTTAAAAATCAATCCCTATTGGCCTGAAGGCTCTTAGAAAAATATTCCACTACTATTGTTTAAAAGATTGTGCCAAAAATATTATTTAACCACTGAGCGGAGCAGTGTAGTCAGCCGACAGTATGATAATCTATACTACTAACACGGAACTAACTCTCTGCGGATCAAAATTTCGAACCTGGGCATTATTTGCACTCTCTTGACCGATTGGAGGCCAATCGGCATCTTTTCCTAATCACTTTGACTCTCTAAATATTGAGCTTTCATGACCTCTATTAGAATTAGTAGATCAGATCGCTTTTCCCATGAAAAATTTGTGATGTTCTGCTCATAACCAGAACTTCATGCTAAATTTCCTATCCATCGGTGATAAATTTCCGACCTCTAGCGTGGAAATATAAACAATATAAAAACAAGTAGTTTCCAGTAAGTATTTACGTATAACTCCCATATCCGGGGTCATACAATTATATACTATCAACTTTTCGGGCCTGTGTAAATATATACGCCCCATAATACAAATTTTATGATTTTTCACACATTTCGTTTCTGGGTCTATTTGACTCTTTATCGATCTACATCAAGACAGTCATGCCAAGCTTTCTTCCTGGTGTAAAATTTCGTGGTGTTCAAGTCATTGTGGCCACTAGAGCGACCAGAAAACCCGATTAAATTAAAGTTTTGGGATGGGTCTAGGACCAATATTTCGAGGCGCGTTGGTGCTTCACAAGCCTATAATACCCTAAAAACATAGTTATGTAGGGTATAAAACTCCACTCCTACTGTCCTAATAGTCTTTTTAAATACATTTAAAAATTCATTTTAAAATTTATATAAAATATTTTCTACAGTTATTATGCAATGGAATTTGACCATGAATGTGGAAATATAATCTCCCCATTCATAACTACCTGCCACAGTTAACTACTTTTCATCGAAATAGGTGACAAAATATGATACTATATTTTATTGTCATCATTTCTAAACTAAAAAACACACACATTCTAAAATAACTCTCTGAATTATTATTCAGTTCAAATAATTGCAATAAAACATACAACACATGTAGATATAAACGACAAATATATTTTATTTGTGAACCAAGGTCGCCGCCAACCTGTCTGTATGAAATTTGTAAGCTTTCGAATATTCAAATTCTAAGCTGTCAACGAAACAACTCAACAACCTTAAATACCAACCAACCGAGCAATGGCCAGCCCGGCCGTTCAGTCCGCCAGTCAACCAACCACAAACATGTTGTCTTTGCTTTGGTGTTAACATTTCCTTTTTCCTGTTTACCCCAATGGACAATTCGCATTTCATTTCCACTCAATTAATTCTGTACCCCATTAATCCACTGACCGACCGATATTCGCATATGAAATATTCTTTTGCATAATGCTGGTTGGTCAGTCGGTTTGTCACTCAATCAATCGTTTGTACATTCTGTGCTGCTGTTCTGGTCAGTTGTCATATGCAACAGATTTGTTAGAATTTAAATGTTAAAACATTTCAAAATATATATTTTGCAAATATTTTTAGAATGACTTCCAGTTAAGCGAATGTTTTTTTTTATATATTTTCTCAAATGACTATAAACTTAATATGCCTAGGTTTTTTAAATATTTTCACAAAGAATCATCAACTCAATAATCGTGGTATTTTTTTCATATTTTCTCAAGAAATGATTTTTTTGAATAATTTCTAAAAATCCACCCATTATAATATGGATAGTCTTTACAAAATATTCTTAAAAACTGCACGCTTATGGATTAGCATTGAAACCATATTTTTTACAAATATCCTCTTATGGCCTCTTATGCTATAGGCCTTGAAAACATTTTACTATAAATAAAGGTTTATTGGCCCGCTAAACCTTGAATCATATTGTTAAAAATCCTGGTCCTTGAAAAATATTCTTAAAAAATATATATACTTTTTATTAAAATCCATGTTTATTAGTACTCCAATCCTCCAATATTATTAAAAATCAACGTTAATTTGGTGCGCTAGTCCTTGAAAAAATATTCAGTAAAAATCCAGGCTTATTTGTTTGGTATGCTAGCCCTTAAAAAAATTCTTTAAAATTCCAGGCTTATTTGTTTAATATGCTAGCCCTTAAAAAAATGCTATGATAAACTCAATAAACATGTTGGTCCTTGAAAAAATATTCTTTAAAAGCTCACCCCTATTGGTCTGATAGTCCTTGAAAAAATATTCTTTAAAAATCCATGCCTATGGCCTGTTATGTCTTGAAAAATATTCTTTAAAAATCGACGCCTATTGTTCTGCTAGTCCTTGAAAAAATATTCTTTAAAAATCGACGCCTATTGGTCTGCTAGTCTTTGAAAAAACATTCTTTAAAAATCCATGCCTATGGCCTGTTATGTCTTGAAAAATATTCTTTAAAAATCCGCTCTTATTGGTCTGTTAGTCCTTGAAAAAAAATCTTTAAAAATCCACGCCTATTGGTCTTCGATGCCTTGAAAAAATATTCTTTAAAAATTCGCGCTTATTTGTCTGGCTGCTAGTCATTGAAAAAAATATTCTTTAAAAATCCACGCTTATTTGTCTGGCTGCTAGTCATTGAAAAAATATTCTTTAAAAATCCATGTTATTGGTCTGCTAGTCCTTCGAAAAATATTGTTTAAAAATCCACGCTTATTTGTCTGCTAGTCTTTAAAAAACCAGTCTTTAAAAATCCACGCTTATTGGTCTGCTAGTCCTTGAAAAAAAAAATCTTTGAAAATCCACTCTTATTGGTCTGCTAGGCCTTGAAAAACTATTCTTTAAAAATCTACGATTATTGGTCTGCCATTTCTTTAAAAATCCACGCTGGTCTGCTATTCCTTGAAAAATATTTTTTTAAAAAATCCGAGCTTATTGGTCTGCTAATCCTTGAAAATATATTTTTTTAATTCCAAGCTTATTAGTCTGTTAGTCCTTGAAAAAATATTCTTTACAATATAAGCTTATTGGTATGCTAGTCCTTGAAAAAATATTCTTTAAAAAATCCACACTGATTTTTCCTTGGGAAAAAATCTTTTTGAAATCCCGCTTATCGATTGTTTTAGAAAAAAAGAAGCCCAGATTTTTTGAAATTGATTGAAATGTCAAATTGACTAATTTTGCGTTCTTTATAATAGAAATCTATGAGTTTATAATTTTATGCGGAATATATTTTTTGTGTGTTTATAACTTAGCGGAATATACCTTGTTTATCCAGCTAACACTCTTTGATGGGCGTGTGACAATTTTAAAACTAATGATTTTGCAAATTTGAGAAGATCTACACGCGCCTGTGGATTAATTTGCATAATAATAAGTTTTTAAATGACTAGTTTCGGTAAAAATCAGAGATGGCCTGTCAGAAACAGTGACGTAAATGACATACATTTCCGACGTATAATACATACGTCAGAAACGTCGGAAACCTATCCAAATGCATTAGGTTTTTGACAAAATAGCTATTTCCATTAATCAATTTGGAAATTTCGCATGCTTCACTCAAATCCATATAAAACTTCAAAATTTTCTTTTCAAAAAAATTTAGAAATTTTTATTAGTTCTAGTAAGGAATAGTCAGATACATGTAAAAATAATATATATTATTGAAAATAACTGTATATGCTGATAATATTGATATAAATGACGTTTACTACATTTATTACATTTTATACAAGTATATGACGTTTTCGACGTTTACACCTTTTTGACAGTCGAAAACCTAAAAATTCGTCACACGGACCATCCCTGGTAAAAATTAAAAAGAGAACGCAAAATGATAATGAAGTCCTAAATCCCATAAAAAATTGATTTTTTTTGTATTTTGATTGAAAGGCAATACGAACTCAAAATCTGCCAGTCATTGAAAATAAAATAAAGCAAGATTTCGGGTTTGATTTGTGCCGCGACACAAAAGAATAACTTATATTGAAAATTGATTGTCGGAAAAAAATTCGCGTCTTAGAAGGAAGTCCTTTATACTCTTCACAGAATAGAGAATTAACAAATAATTTATTTGCTTAAATAACTACCTAAAATAGCCTTTAAAGATTTCCCTATAAACATATTGTGATGATTTCACCATAATTATCCAAAGTTATTTTCTCATACCACTGTTGTAATTAATTTTTAATTTGAACAATTAAATTTATTAATTATTATTTTTTAAATACAAAGATTTTCTCACACTGAAAACTGCAAGAATCATGATGGGCAAAATGGGTTTGGCCTTAGAAAAAACATCAATATTTAATTGAATATAAATATATGTACAATAAACTTCTTTAAAGATTTGTGAAATTTATGATTTTTTTACATTGCAATACAAGAACAATTTGCATATATTACCAATTAAGAAAAAAAACTACCAATAATTTACATAAACACAAAGTAGTTTCCTACAAACATATCAATATTTAAATGTCTGTATTGTTTTAAGTGTGGTAATGTTTTTTCTGCATCATCTTCCATTAGATCAAATGAACGCATCATTAATTCAAATACAAGGTATATTTCTTTAGTCTTCGCATACACTCAGAGAAAAATATTAGTAATAAAAGTATTCCTCTAAACAATTACTAGCCATATCACAAGACTTTTCCATGGCATCGAAGATCAATAGGTGTGGATTTTTAAAGAATATTTTTTCCATGGCATCGAAGATCAATAGGCGTGGATTCTTAAAGAATATTTTTCCATGGCATCGAAGATCAATAGGTGTGGATTCTTAAAGAATATTTTTCCATGGCATCGAAGATCAATAGGCGTGGATTTTTAAAGAATATTTTTTCCATGGCATCGAAGATCAATAGGCGTGGATTTTTAAAGAATATTTTTTCCATGGCATCGAAGATCAATAGGCGTGGATTTTTAAAGAATATTTTTTCCATGGCATCGAAGATCAATAGGCGTGGATTTTTAAAGAATATTTTTTCCATGGCATCAAAGATCAATAGGCGTGGATTTTTAAAGAATATTTTTTCCATGGCATCGAAGATCAATAGGCGTGGATTTTTAAAGAATATTTTTTCCATGGCATCGAAGATCAATAGGCGTGGATTTTTAAAGAATATTTTTTCCATGGCATCGAAGATCAATAGGCGTGGATTTTTAAAGAATATTTTTCCATGGCATCGAAGATCAATAGGCGTGGATTTTTAAAGAATATTTTTTCCATGGCATCGAAGATCAATAGGCGTGGATTTTTAAAGAATATTTTTTCCATGGCATCGAAGATCAATAGGCGTGGATTTTTAAAGAATATTTCCATGGCATCGAAGATCAATAGGCGTGGATTTTTAAAGAATATTTTTTCCATGGCATCGAAGATCAATAGGCGTGGATTTTTAAAGAATATTTTTTCCATGGCATCGAAGATCAATAGGCGTGGATTTTTAAAGAATATTTTTTCCATGGCATCGAAGATCAATAGGCGTGGATTTTTAAAGAATATTTTTTCCATGGCATAAAGATCAATAGGCGTGGATTTTTAAAGTAATTTTTTCCATGGCATCGAAGATCAATAGGCGTGGTTTTTTAAAGTAATTTTCTCCATGGCCTAACAGATCAATAGGCGTGGTTTTTCTAAAGTAATTTTCTCTAGGCCTAACAGATCAGATCAATAGGCGTGGATTTTCTAAAGTAATTTTCTTTCAGATCAATAGGCGTGGCTAAAGATCAATCGCCTAACAGATCAATAGGCGTGGTTTTTCTAAAGTAATTTTCTCTAGGCCTAACAGATCAATAGGCGTGGTTTTTCTAAAGTAATTTTCTCTAGGCCTAACAGATCAATAGGCGTGGTTTTTCTAAAGTAATTTTCTCTAGGCCTAACAGATCAATAGGCGTGGTTTTTCTAAAGTAATTTTCTCTAGGCCTAACAGATCAATAGGCGTGGTTTTTCTAAAGTAATTTTCTCTAGGCCTAACAGATCAATAGGCGTGGTTTTTCTAAAGTAATTTTCTCTAGGCCTAACAGATCAATAGGCGTGGTTTTTCTAAAGTAATTTTCTCTAGGCCTAACAGATCAATAGGCGTGGTTTTTCTAAAGTAATTTTCTCTAGGCCTAACAGATCAATAGGCGTGGTTTTTCTAAAGTAATTTTCTCTAGGCCTAACAGATCAATAGGCGTGGTTTTTCTAAAGTAATTTTCTCTAGGCCTAACAGATCAATAGGCGTGGTATTACTAAAGTAATTTTCTCTAGGCCTAACAGATCAATAGGCGTGGTTTTTCTAAAGTAATTTTTTCTAACAGACCAAGGCGTGGATTTTTAAAGAATATTTTTTAGGCCTAACAGATCAATAGGCGTGGTTTTTCTAAAGTAATTTTCTCTAGGCCTAACAGATCAATAGGCGTGGTTTTTCTAAAGTAATTTTCTCTAGGCCTAACAGATCAATAGGCGTGGTTTTTCTAAAGTAATTTTCTCTAGGCCTAACAGAGCAATAGGAGTGGTTTTTCTAAAGTAATTATCTCTAGGCCTAACAGATCAATAGGCGTGGTTTTTCTAAAGAAATTTTCTCATGGCATAAAGATCAATAGGCGTGGATTTTTAAAGAAATTTTTTCCAAGAACTAACAGATCAATAGGCGTGGATTTTTAAAGAATATTTTTTCCATGGCATAAAGATCAATAGGCGTGGATTTTTAAAGAAATTTTTCCATGGCATAACAAGATCAATAGGCGTGGATTTTTAAAGAATATTTTTTCCATGGCATCCAAGATCAATAGGCGTGGATTTTTAAAGAATATTTTTTCCATGGCATCCAAGATCAATAGGCGTGGATTTTTAAAGAAATTTTTCCATGGCATCCAAGATCAATAGGCGTGGATTTTTAAAGAATATTTTTTCCATGGCATCCAAGATCAATAGGCGTGGATTTTTAAAGAATATTTTTTCCATGGCATCCAAGATCAATAGGCGTGGATTTTTAAAGAATATTTTTTCCATGGCATCGAAGATCAATAGGCGTGGATTTTTAAAGAATATTTTTTCCATGGCATCGAAGATCAATAGGCGTGGATTTTTAAAGAATATTTTTTCCATGGCATCGAAGATCAATAGGCGTGGATTTTTAAAGAATATTTTTTCCATGGCATCGAAGATCAATAGGCGTGGATTTTTAAAGAATATTTTTTCCATGGCATCGAAGATCAATAGGCGTGGATTTTTAAAGAATATTTTTTCCATGGCATCGAAGATCAATAGGCGTGGATTTTTAAAGAATATTTTTTCCATGGCATCGAAGATCAATAGGCGTGGATTTTTAAAGAATATTTTTTCCATGGCATCGAAGATCAATAGGCGTGGATTTTTAAAGAATATTTTTTCCATGGCATCGAAGATCAATAGGCGTGGATTTTTAAAGAATATTTTTTCCATGGCATCGAAGATCAATAGGCGTGGTTTTTTAATGAATATTTTTTCCATGGCATCGAAGATCAATAGGCGTGGATTTTTAAAGAATATTTTTTCCATGGCATCGAAGATCAATAGGCGTGGATTTTAAAGTAATTTTTTTGGCATTAGGTACGTGGTTTTATAACACATTTTCGGTATAAGTCAATATTTCTTCATAGCCCCACACAAAGGTATCTTGTCATTTTCGGTATACTCAAAAATTTTCTATCTTCAGTGTCTGTTTACTAATACATACATCGATGTTTTTAGGAATAGCTTTCGCGGATAATTAAATTACTTGAGGTGATCAATTGACATGACATATTGACGATAAAAAAAACATAATTCGATCACGTTCTTTGTGGAGCAGATTGATGATATATTGATTGTGAAGCTAATATTTTTTCTAGAAGCTAAACAAAGAATATTCAAACTCATTTCAAAACGCATTTCAATTTAAAACATAACAATTTTATTATTGTTATCATCTCAAAATTGAGATTGAATGTGACTTGGGGATTTTTGGTGGATTTCTTTGAAATTCAAATTTTTTGTGGAATCTGCTACACACTTTTAAAAAACATGTCTGTATTGCTGATGCTGGTGTTGTTGTTGTTCATATGAAAAACTTGTTTCATTTAAAACAAATTTATGTCAGTGGAACTAATGCGCGAGAGACATCTGCAATAACAACAAAAATAAAAACAAAAAGTAAATTAACAACCAACAAATTTAATAAGTAGAAAAAACGAAGCGAAAAAAAATATTCCACTGCATTTCAGTTTCTTTGTTGTTAATTCACCAAATAAAACATATTGAATATTTAAAATCACAACAACTTCAGCGTTTTGCTTTTTGTTGTTTTTGTTGTTCATCTTCTGTTCTTCTTAAGATGAGCAAAAAACCAAAACCTGGCAAGCTGAACCAACAAAAAAGACAACAACGCAAATCTTGACAGACAAGACAAGTAGCCGCAAGTAAAATTGAAATACAAATAAAGCAACAACCACAACAACGACAACAACATTCTTCTTTAGCCAAGAAATCAGCACTTGAGCCCGTGTAAAACATCTCAACATCAGAGGCTGCCGTTTTAAATCAACAACATTTTCATAGGCGATATCTACATTTG
>NW_026887497.1:0-8656 GCF_032173495.1 Musca vetustissima
AACGAGTGAATTGCGTTCCAAATAAAACTCCCCAGAATGCAATTTTAAATTGTTCAAATCTACCAGAATAGAAGCCCCAGAATCAAGCAAATGAAACAAACAGCAACAGCAACAACAACAAAATCAAGACTAAATGGCGAAAAAAGGACCACGAAGAAAAAAGGCAAAACAGAAAAAATAAAAACGAAACAAAACCCAGTGCAACATTAGTGATTTGTTGGTAACACAAATGGTAGAGCGCGCTCATTCACTGACGTTGCCGTTGATGATGATAATGACAATGACGATTTAAATATGCGAAACAGTGATTTAAATCGAGATTATATATTAGATAAGAAATAGTTGGTAAATTTCGAAGACAGCAGTTGTCAAAAAAATCAGAAATTACATCTAAACTTTTCGATTCCTCGGAAATACATTACCATGGTTAAAATTTGGGAAGTTAACGGTGAATTGGTAACCTTTATATTACCATGGAAGTGCAAAGTTTCGTAAGATGACAAGAAATATAAGGGCGTTAGAATTATTATTTAATTACTTACTTACATAGCTGGCTTATGACAGAACGATTGTTCCATAAGCCGAGCTTAAAAAAGATTTCCAAACGCGTCGGTCAAATGCGCATCTCATCTAATTTGAAAGACGATTTTCCGAGATGTTGTCTTCTACTTCATCTTTCCATCGGATTCGTGGCCTTCCCCTTTCGCGTGAACCATCACTTGGCTCGCTTTTATGGGCACCTTCATCTAGATACGTCTGACTATGTAGATGTCAGAGAATAGATAGTATAGCTCATGGTTCATTGGCCGCCGATATTCATCGTCGACCCAGATCGGCCAATAGATATTTTGGAGAATTTTTCTTTCAAACACTCCAAGACCTGCCTCATCTGCTTGCGTAAGTACCCAAGCATCAGATCCATACAAAAGCATGGGAAATATCAGCGTCTTGTAGAGTGTGAGTTTGGTCAGGCGAGAGGTGGCCTTGCTATTGAGTTGCTTGCTCAGACCATAGTAGCATCAATTGGCCAACACTATTCTCCTCCGGATTTCAAAGCTGATGTTATTAGTTTTGTTTATGGCGGTACCGAGGTATATAAAATCGTTCACTACCTCGAAGCTGTAGTTTTCACTGCCATCAGCTTGGTCTTTTCGCCATTTACTGCCAGTCCCACTTTGACAGACTCCTTCTAAATTCGTTCAAAGGTGGCTGTTACCTCTTGCAATGTTCGAGTTCATTTCTGTTACCATTTGCATCTCCAGGAGGATGTTAAACAGGTCACACGACAAACTGTCACCTTGTCTGAATTCTCGTTCGGTATTGAAGGACTCTGAGGGGTCCTTTCCGACATTAACTACTGATTTTGTATCAGTTAAAGTTATCCTGCATAGCCGTATTAATTTTGCAGGAATGCCAAACGCAAACATTACTTTAAACACCTCTGAGCGGATTGGACTGTCGAATATGGCTTTGCAGTCGACCTATTCGTCGACTGCAATGTGTTTTTCGTGGGTCTTTTCCAGGATTTGGTGCAGTGTAAAAATCTGGTCATTGGTGGATTTGCTAGGTCTGAAGCCGCATTGAGTTGGTGCAATAATGTCATTGACCCTGGTTTCAGTAGTTCACACAGAACGCAGAATAGCACATAATATGCGATGGGTAGGATACCAATTCCTCTATATTGGGATATATCGTCTTGTCTTCCTTTTTGTGCAAGGACAGGATGCAGAGATTCCAATCTTTGGGCATTTATTCCACTAGCCAAATTGTACTAATCAGCAGGTGAATGCTCCTGATCAGCATCTGACCACCGGTCTTGAATAGTTCGGCTGGTAATCCATTGGCACCTGCTGCTTTATTGTTCTTCAGCCGATTAATTATTAGTCTGACGGTATATATACCGCCTAGCCAAGATGAGGTCATCACTTATTGGTTGTGGGGTATCTTCTTCACCACCACGATTTGATACCAGAAACTTTTTAAAATGCTCCTTCCAGATCCTCAGAACGCTGACTGTATGTATCACTTGGTTTCCTTCTTTATCTCTACAGGATGATGTGCCTGCACCAAAGCCTTCGGTTTGGTGTTTTACACGTTGGTAAAATTTCCGGATTTCGTTCTGACTCCTATACATCTTGATTTGCTGCCGCTCCATCTTCCACTCTCTATTTTCATGTTCTTTCTTCGTTTTTTTCTGAAAATACGTTTCTCCTCTTTCCTTTTCTCCCTATAATTCTCCATCACATTACGTGTTACTACTGTATGCAGGGTTGAGCGGCAGCTTTTTGACGTCGAGTTTTCGTTTGCTGCTACATTAAGACGAGTGCGAACCTTGGTTGCTACAAGGTAATGGTCCGAATCGTTATTAATTTCGCAGGAATGCCAAACGCAAACATGACTTTAAACACCTCTAAGCGGATTGGACTGTCGAATATGGCTTTGCAGTCGACGAATAGGTGGAACATGCCAATGTGTTTTTCGTGGGTCTTTTCCATGTAAAAATCTGGTCAGTGGTGCAGTAATGGCATTGACCCTGGCTTCAGTACCCTGAATAGCACTTTATATGCGATAGGTAGTAGACCAATTCCTCTATATTGGCACATATCGTCTTGTCTTCCTTTTTGTGCAAGGGGCACATGATGCTGAGGTTCCAATCATTGGACATTTTTTCCTCTAGCCAAATTTTACTAATCAGCAGGTGAATGCTCCTGATCAGCATCAGACCACCGGTCTTGAAAAGTTCGACTGTTAATACATTGGCACCTGCTGCTTTATTGTTCTTCAGACGATTAATTGTTACTCTGACGGGGTATATATCGCCTAGCCAAGATGAGGTCATCTCTTATTGGTTCTGGGGTATTTTCTTCACCGCCACTATTTGATACCAAAAGCTTCTCAAAATGCTACTTCCAGATCCTCAGAACGTTGACTGTATCTATCACTTGGTTTCCTTCTTTATCTCTACAGGATGATGTGTCTGCACCAAAGCCTTCGGTTTGGTGTTTTACACGTTGGTAAAATTTCCGGATTTCGTTCTGACACCTTTACATCTCGATTTGCTCCCGCTCCAGCTCCCATTCACTATTTTCTTGTTCTTTCTTCGTTTTTTTTTCTGTAAATACGTTTCTCCTCTTTCCTTTTCTCCCGATAATTCTCTATCACATTACGTGTTGCTACTGTATGCAGGGTTAAGCGGCAGCTTTTTGACGTCGAGTTTCCGTTTGCTGCTACATTAGGACGAATGCGAACCTTGGCTGCTACAAGGTAATGGTCCGAATCGATATTCGCTCCTCGGATCGATCTACCACAACATGATCGAATTGATGTCTCGTTGTTCGATCCAAGTGGCCTTTTTTATATCGAGATGCTTGAATATGGTGCAGCTACCATGTTTTTTGCTGCCGCGAAGTCAATCAACCTTATGCCGTTGTTTGATGTTTCATCATGGAGGCAGAATTTTCCGACGGTGATGCAAAAAATATTTTCTATTCCGATTTTTGCATTAAAAACCCTTCTATTCATCTTCGGTCGGAGCATGGGCGCAAATGAGACTTATGTAGAAGAACTTCGCTTATATACGGATTATAGCAATTCGCTCATCTACTGGAGTGAATCTGGAGACGAGGTCTTTTATTCTTCTGTTAACCATAAATCCGCAGCCAAATTCATGTCTCGTTTCATGGCAGCTATAATACAGTGCGTAATCGTCTGATTTACTTACGCCTGTCCTTTCCATCACATTTCCTGTAATGGAAAGGACAGGCGTAATAACACGATAACATTGTCTATCCGAGTATCACCTTTAGAAACATACTCGTAGTCTATCTGAGTAACAGAAAATTCGTGGTGGGTAGTGGTGTACTTTTATCTCATTTGCAGTGTAAAACGTCCCAAAAATAGATCTAAGGTATGTACAAAATGTCAATGCCCAATTTCAAATATGTTGAAATCTATAGTGGTTTCAACAGACGGACATGTTTAAATAGACATAGAATTTTATTCTGATTTCAATTTCCGATGAATGTTTGAAGCTGTTGTAAAAGGCCTGCCAAATGTATTATACACTCTAAAATCTATTCAGATTTACAATGATACCACTGTCCCTCCCAAATCATTTTGTTGCTGCTAGAATTCTTACTTTTATGACCATTTGTTTCTGCTGCCTGCCCCTGCTGCTATATAACGAACACTGCAATTGTTGCTGTTCGTTAAGTTGATCCAATTTCTCATGATGAAATGGGGTCTGGGGTCATTTCGGTTTTGTTTCCCATACATTTCAAATTCATCTCACTCAAACTCCAAACTGAAGCTCATCCTTTATGGCCGGATGATTATTTTCTTTCACGTACCATATAACCATATCAACTACCAACTAACATACATGTGAAAATTCAACGTGAATGTTTAGTCATTTATGTTGCCATGACCATCAGCACCATCGCCGTCGTTGTCGTCATCGTCATCATCATTGCCGCCATCAGAGGCAGTCGTCAGCATTGCCATCATTGGCAGAAACATTAGTCTCTCCATTGCTCCATCTTTAACTCTTGCCAAGCATTCTTCACCTCTTGATTATGCTGCGAACCAGCGAAATAACTAACATCTGTATGAATTGTTATAAATCAAACGTTCATTTTTTGACTTTATGCTAAATCAAACTTTAAGCAGACAGAACGAACGAATGAATAAAAATAAATAAAATAATGGAACCCCCATCAACTAAATGCATGAACCAGATATTTTCTTTTTCTTTATTTTTCGCAGCCACAAACAAAATGTTTCTATTTTGGGCAAAAAATCGTTTTTGTAATTCATGATTTTGAACCATTTTTTGTGTTGTTCACGTTTATGCCTGATTTCATTTCATTGGCATAAATAATTGTTGTTGTTGTTTTTTTTTAATGGTGGTATGTAGAAAAAATTGTTCTTCAAATGTTACAATTATTTCTAGTGGGGGAGTTTTTAAGAGTTCCCAAAATAGGCAAATAAGTAGTCGTTGAGTTTGGCCGGGGCAATTTCTTTATAACCTCGATCATAAGGAACCAAAGAAATAATATTTCGAATAATGCAATTATTACTTACACACTTAGTTGGCTCGAAACAGAACATTTGTTCCATAAGTCGAGTTTAAAAAAGATTTCCAAGTGCGTCCGTTTTTCCCAATTTGATGGAATATATGGTATCTTCCATTTCTTTCGAATTCATGGCCTTTCCCTTCTGCGTGAACCATCAGCGCGCCTTTTGAGCTCGGGCATCCTCATCCATTCGGACAACATGGCCTAGCCACCGAAGTCGCTGCAGCTCGATAAGTGGTATAAATTCTGGTTCATTCGACGCCTATATCCATATGCTGCTTGATGTACAGGGTGTCATTTCTGTTCACCTTTGCATCTCGTATGACCTTTTCCAGAGGGATGTTAACAAGGTCACACGATAAACTGTCACCTTGTCTGAACCCCGTTCGATATTTAAGAGCTCCGAGACGTCCTTTCCGACTATATTAGCTGACCTTATGTCCTGTTATCCTACATAGCCGAATTAATTTAGCAGGAATGTCGAAAGCAGACATGGCATTAAACGGATCGGGCGGGCATTCGACCTTCCACAGTATGGAAGGTATGTTGTAATCACGCTAACTTCCGAAGGAATAGAGGTACAAAGCTAAAATTTCATACCAATGCTCTTTTGTTCTCAGGCGAGTTAAAATGGCTTTTATAGATAGGGCCATTTTGGGATAGACCCATATAACAGGAGTTTAAGTTTTAAAATAATTTTGTATATTGGTTCTCAAATATCCCTACCAATTGGTCCTATATCATGCGCCCACACCTTCCACCTCTTTCGGTATTTTGAAGGTTTTAACCAAAGTGACAGTACATTGGGCATTACGGATTCTTGGTGGATATGCAGAAAATTTCTATATAGAATCAATTTTTTTCAGTACTTTTAATGTTTTAGCTGCATTTTCCACAGAAATGGCTGTAATTTGGCAAACCAGTTTATTAAAGGGTAAAAAGCCTTGGCAAAAATATTCTATATTGGACAAAATTTTAACATGTCCCCCATCATATCCCACCAATTTGACTATAATTTAACATTTCGAGTTTTTGGGGGGTGAAAAAATTTGTTGCAGAAAATTGTATATGGGTTCAAGTTTTGACATGATCATTTTCGGTCCTGTACCATTTTCGGTGTCCATTGACGACACCGCTGTCTCTCGGAATCGGCTTAAAATTTCCATTAAAGCCATTTGCCGTCCCTCTCCGATGGAGGTTTATCTGGATGACCTTAATCCTTTGGCCTCCAGTAAACGATCCTCTTGGAAGTCGGTCATCTTCATCTCGCTGACTTTTGTTAACTGAGTGTTTTTTCCTCGCTAAATTTGTGGCCTCCTCCTCTTCAATCCCTACCCTAAGTCTTGGCCATTGAAGACAGTCTCCTTTGGCTTCGGGCTGGCTCTTATCTTTAAATTAGCTGACGGAAAGCTCTTTTTCTTTTTTACAGGTTTGGCGTTCATCGATTCTTCCGAAAACCTTATCATCTTCGCCGCTTCCCAGGTGACTCGTGGGCAGATAAGCGTTACCTTCCTCGTTTTCCCATGCTTTTTTTAACTTCCCTATAGTAAGTTTTGATCAGCGGGGGCAATGGCCAGGTCGATGAACAAAATATCCCATTATCACACAAATATGTGAGATGTGTGAAAATTCACCTTCCCCCTATGTAAGACTTCAGACGTAGTTCCGATAGGGGGACGTTACTATCAGAATTGTGACCTATAGATCGACAAAAAACCAGTAAGGAAAGTAGTAAAGTCGGCCGGGCCGACTTTATGATACCCTTCACCACTTTGGGTATATTGTACATATATATCCTTACAATTGTATGTCAATGTTCCCTTGAAGGAACATACCCATGTCATATGGACAAACATTAGATGTTTGGTCCACCATTTATGTAAGATCGGTCAAAAATATATATGGGGACTAAATCCAAATCTGAACCGATTTTCACGAAACTTAGCACACATCCTTCTACGCTCAATTCAGATATATAGGGGCTTTGGTGCACCATTTACCTTAAATCGGTCAAAAATATATATGAGAGTTATATCCAAATCTGAACCGATTTTCACGAAACTTAGCACACATCATTCTAGGCTCAATTCAGTGCGCTGTGACAAATTTCGTGCATATCGAAAAATATATAGGGACTTTTGTGCACCATTTACCTTAAATCGGACGAAAATATATATGGGAGCTATATCTAAATCTGAAGCGATTTTCACGAAACTTAGCACACATCCTTCTACGCTCAATTCAGTGCGCTGTGCCAAATTTCGTGGAAATCGAAAGAAATTTAGGGACTTTGATGTACCATTTACCTTAAATCGGACGAAAATATATATGGGAGCTATATCTAAATCTGAACCGATTTTCACGAAACTTAGCACACATCTTTCTACGCTCAAGTCAGTGCGCTGTGCCAAATTTCGTGCATATCGAAAGATATATAGAGGCATTGGTGCACCATTTACCTTAAATCGGTTAAAATATATATGGGAGCTACATCCACATCTGAACCGATTTTCACGAAACTTAGCACACATCATTCTTGGTTCTATTCAGTGCGCTGTGCCAAATTTCGTGCATATCGAAAGATATATAGGGACTTTGGTGCACCATTTACATTAAATCGGACGAAAATATATATGGTAGCTATATCTAAATCTGAACTGATTTTCACGAAACTTATCACACACCATTCTAGGCTCAATTCAGTGCGCTGTGTCAAATTTCGTGGAAATTGAAAGATATTTAGGGACTTTGATGTACCATTTACATTAAATCGGACGAAAATATATATGGGAGCTATATCTGAATCTGAACCGATTTTTATGAAACTTAGCACACATCATTCTAGGCTTAATTAAGTACGCTGTGCCAAATTTCGTGCAAATCAAAAGATATATAGTGACTTTGGTGCACCATTTACCTTAAATCGGACGAAAATATATATGGGAGCTATATCTAAATCTGAACCGATTTTTCCCAATTTCAATAGGGTTCGTCCTTGGGCCAAATAAGTGACGTACGCCAAATTTCATCCAATTCGGATAATAAATTCGACCTGTACTTTGTTTACAATTTAACATGCACAGACAGACAGACGGACGGACGGACATGCATAAATCGACTTAAAAAGTGATTCTATGCATATTCTCAAAAGGAACCATGTGTCTATCTCGTTACCTTTTGCCTGTTACAAACATATGCACAAAGACATAATACCCTGTACCACAGTGTGGTGAAGGGTTTAAAAAACCAAATTACAAATAATTTGGTTGAAAAACGCGCTCAAGAACCCCAAAATACCGCAAATTGGGGGGTACCCTTATATTGGGACTACCCGAAAAAATGGACCAATATTTATAATTTATAGTGGAGAGATTTGCTACCTAATAAGAACTAGACGTACTAAATTGCAAGTAATTCAGTCAGAAAAATACGATCAGAACCCCCAAAATACCAAAAATTTGGGGGTACCGTTATATGGGGACTACCAGAAAAACTGGACTTAAATTTATAATTTTTAGTGGAGTAATTTGGTACCCAATAAGAACCCAATGTACAAAATTTCAGAGAATTCGGTTTATAAA
>NW_026887498.1:0-84970 GCF_032173495.1 Musca vetustissima
TGGCACATGTCACCTATTTGACCCAAGGACGAACCCTATTGAAATTGGAGAAAATCGGTTCAGATTTAGATATAGTTCCCATATATAGTTTCGTCCGATTTAATGTAAATGGGATACCAAAGTCCCTTTATATCTTTCGATTTCCACGAAATTTGGTATAGCCTTCTCAATTAGGTCTAGAATGATGTGTGCTAAGTTTCGTGAAAATCGGTTCAGATTTAGATATAGCTCTCATATATGGTTTCGCCCGATTTAAGGTAAATGGTGAACCAAAGTCCCTATATATCTTTCGATTTGCACGAAACTTGGCATAGCGTATTGAATAAGGTCTAGAATGATGTGTACACCTCCTATATATATTTTCGTCCGATTTTAAGTAAATTGTGCATTGAAGATCCACAGTTAAATAAATATAAATTAATCTCTGGAAAGTTTGCTTCAAATCGGTTCAGATATAGATATATCGTAGCATCTATATATAATTTAGACTTATTTATGTTAATTTTACACCAAATAATCAATAGGTGTCTGATTGAGATTAAATTTTAAACAGTGCAGCATACCGAATAGCGTGTGTAAAGTTTGCTTTAAATCGATTTACACAAATCTGTCCCACTGTGCGCAAACGACTCTAAACTTGCCCAAATGAAATGAAATTTAGCATAGGTTCCAGAAAGACATAAAAGTCACATATTTAAGTTCGTTCAATTTCATGTCAAAATTCCTTCAAAAAGGCGACGTCTTTTCTGATACATATGTAGAATATACCCAAAGTGGTGAAGGGTATCATATAGTCGGCCCCGTCCGACTTTACTACTTTCCTTACTGGTTATACTTGTTTCACTTATTTTTATTATCAAATTGCTCAACAGTTCAAAATTGATATTTTCCCCCAAGCTTATACGAATAACAATTGATTATTTCAATATTAATAAAATGTCAAATTAAACAAGTTTAATGATAAAAGTTGACATTGTTTGCCGTTAGGTAAAATCTATTGGCAAATATCATTACATCGAGCGCTATTAATAAGATTATAAATTGTATATAGCATAAAGTTTCTTAATAAACAGCTACTTACCTTCGCTGTGAAATGTGATGCGAAACTCCTTCATACATTCTAGTCATTTCCAAATATTAATCTATGTTACAATATTTCAAAGTAAAACCGAAGACATAATCGCATTAAATGACATTTTAACTTTATTAAATAGTCTAATCGACTACGAAATAATATATACGATGGATAGTATATAAAATGTGTTAAAAGGTGGAGTATACCATCCCATTTGTAGGTACAATCAATTAAAGCCAATATGAGTAATATTGGGTACTAAGGATGGTACATAAATATGTATTCGGATCATGGTTGATAGGGAATAAGAACCAAAACACTTCTAGATTCAGTTTTGCGACATTTATGAATAATTTCCGTAGTTAAGATAAGGCCACTTAATCTTGACTACGGAAATTATTCATAAAGTCTAGAATATGGAGTTTTATATTGGAGAAGAATATATTAGACGTGAGAGATCTGATTCTGCAGTGACCTATTATGATCCCCACAGTTACCTTCATCTCTTTCTTGCTAAGAAAAACCAACGATGTTGATATGCGTATAGAAATAACCTTCCAGGTATACTTTGTGGTTCTGCTTTCAAGTATCTCAGGCCTCACAGTGATGCTTCAGTGGACAAAAATCAAAAAAAAAAAAAAAAAATGTGATGTGATGTGAAAATTTATACATTTTTATGTTTTTATTTTACAGAAAACAGTTCAGATATTACGAATTAAAAAGAACTTAGTCGATAATTTTGGAGGAATAATGAATTTATAGGTTATGAAATATGGCAGATTTTACATAGATCATCATGTACGAAAATCATCGGAAAAATAATTAACGTTTCAGATAATTGTATTTCAAAATCATGTTGAAACCAGTGAGCGGAGCAGTATAGTCGGACGGGGCGACCATACGATAACTTACACAACTCCAACGGATCTGTAACTTTCTGCGGATTTTTATTCCGAGTACAGTCTTTCTAATTACTTGTCCATATTCCCTTCATCGTGGGTTGTGTTGCGATGTTCGGCTTATAATTGTGGCCTATAGATCGACTCGTAAAACACAAAAAAATGTTTTTGGTCCACTTCATCCGAAAATTGTTATCAGATCATCACCGAAAATTACAGGCGTTGTCCTTGATCATAACTGGAATCTCATGGAATATTTTAATGCGATCAGCGCCATATTTCCGCCCTCCAGTGTGGTAATGATTTACTAAATAATTGCTGAATATGTAAGCACCAGTAAATATTTTCGTGTAACTCTCACATCCGAGTAAATACGACAATATAATTGGTATCAATTTAAAGGTCAACTACTCCTCTTGGATATACTTTCAACGTCTCGGGTCTATGTCCTTCAGGAGCAAATATATACGCTATAGAATACAAATTTTGCCATTTTTCACACAAAAGTCACGGTCCAAAAATTCCAAAAAAATTCCTTATCCTTGTAAATTTTTGGGATGTTTGGGCCATAATTGCAACCTCTGGAGAGACCAGAAAAATGGACAAAAATTAAGTATTTGGTCCATTTCATCCCCTAAATATTAACCGATCTTTCCCAATAGGCGTCTTCATTGGGCAGAACCCATCCTACATGCAAAATTTCGTGAAGATTGGTCCATAACTGTGGCCTGTATCGTGTTTACAAATTATAATGGACAGACGGACGGACGGACACACATGTCTAGATCGACTCAGCTAGTCGAGATATGACGATTGGTATACTTGAAGGTGGATCTAGGACCAATATTTCGCGGCGTTACAAACTCTTGGGGCTGCACAAAGGTATAATACCCTGACAACATAGTTGTGTAGGGTATAAATATCTAAACATTTTAAGTGGAAATTGTTAAGGGAGTTGTAAACGTTATGTTTTAACAAAAAAAAAAACCTTAAATGAATTTGTTATGAGTATCGGTATCAACAATTTACTTATTTAGTTAATAGAAAAAATATATATTCTCCATATATCATAGAGAATATAAAAAAATGCCACCTGGGGACTTTTTCTACGTTAGTTGGACATCCATTACGAAGCGAAATATGCAAAAATTTTCTGCTACTTCTTGCAACTAACCGAGATTTATCAATTTTTAGAGAATAGTCAAATAGGCGATTAATGTAAAAGTACAACATTTCTCTTAAGATATAATAAATTTTAAATATTGACGTCACTTTTTTGACAACTCTACATCTCTCCTATATACTAATTTTACAACCTAATCTCACTATTGGCAACTTAAGAAATTTAACAATTGGGAAAAAATTAAATATAGAACAGACTTAAACCACTTTAAGTTAATTTCAGTTAATAGAGGCTTAATTAAAAAATGTATAATACAATAGGGAATTTGTACGAAGAGGCGATTGAATAATTAGAAATGCCAGATTAAATCACACGCGAAAATGTGATCGTGTAAAAACAAATCAAGACCTGTTTACATACATGATTTTACAATCAGAACCATCCATTAGTGCTTGAAGCCAAAATAGAAAAATGAGCACAAACATAACAGACATTAAACATTACATTATAAGGGAATTCGATTGGATGGAAGAGGAATGAATTGTATCATTTATATAAATGTCACTATATATATTTTTTTTTCAATTTTATTTAAATGTAAAGATAAAAATAAAGAAAATTAATATAAAGAACTGAAAATTTAAATAAAATTTGCAAAACACATTCATGTGAATTGAATTTTTGAACCGATTTTAACGTACTTATAGACCTTGTCGAGAATCTTAAATGTTCCGGACTAGAAGGAAATCGGACCGAAAATAACAAAATTATATATAATCTAAACCGATTTTTTCAAAATATGCTTAGACACTTAGCTGGACGAGAGTATAAAATATTCTAGATTTGAAGGAGATCGGACCGAAAGTGACTAAGTTATAGCGAAATCGATGAAATATATATATATTGGGGCTATATCCAAATCTGAACCGATATTAACCAAACTTTGTATTTTTAAATCTTTAGTCCCACATATTGCATGTACAATGTTTCATTAAGATTAAACAACTCCGTCTATTTTTGTCCAGTTTTACAAAACTTCCTTACAGTCATAAACGGGCCTACAATTTATAGGATTTAATTGAATTGCCTCATAGTTAGCTTGACTACCAACGTAAAAAATCACATTTGCATATCCTGAGTGCGAACTGTGGAACTGTAGCCAGTTCAAATTGCTTGAAACTAAATAAATAAATCAAGTGGTAGAAAATGTACGATCGCAATCAGAGAAGCTTTGGTGTGCTTCTAGAGGCACCATAAATAAGGAGAGCTTCGGATCTTTGTACACTACTCGATTTAGACAGAAGTATTTATTTTTCCAATTGCCTGCCACCAGAAAATACAATCAGAGGTAAGTATTAGGAGAATCATTATATCGTAAAGCCGGTGGATGATATAAGGTTATTGCTCCACTTTAAAAGTTGATCAATGATAGTTCTAAGGTATTTCGCTTCCAGACCGAACTTAAAAAAGGTTTCCAGCTGCGTCGATCTTGTGTGCAGTTTTCCAATTTATAATACCATGTTTCGAAATGTTATCTTCCACTCGATCTTTCCATCTTATTCTTGGCCCCTTCTGCATGAACATTTTGACCTGAGGCATCCACATCCATTCGCACAACATGGCCTAGCCACCGTAGTCGCTGTTGCTCGATACGTCTGTCTATGTCGATGTCCGTGTATAAATGGTATAACTCGTCGTTTATTCGACGTCGATATTCACCTTCGACGCAGATCGGCTTGCAGATCTTTCGGAGAATACAATAGCACGGGTAGTATCAGAGCCTTTTAGGGTGAGAGTTTGGGCTGGCGAGAGGTGGCCTTGTTTCTAAAATGCTTACTTAGAGCAAAGTAGCATCTGTTGGCCAACACTGTCCTTCTTCGGATCTCAAAACCGACGTCATTTGTTTTGTTTATGGCGGTACCGAGGTAAATGAAATCTCTGATATCAAAGATGTAGTTTCCAAGTTGGTCCAAGTCTACTGAACGTCTCTCGCGTGGTAACATCCGCTTGGTTTTCTCGTCATTTACTGTCGGGCCAACTTTGGCAATTTGTAGCTGTTTCCGCTCGCAATGTTCGACCCATTATGTCGATGTCGTCGGCGTAGGCGAGTAACGTGTGTTGTTTGGTGTACAAAGTGACATTTCTATAGCCCACCTTGCATAATATCAGATATGGTGGCTAGAAATTTATCACTTACCAATCCGACCACATCATTAGTATAGAGATTCACCACATCTAGCTTGGGGATGAATATGGTGTGACGATCGCATATCAGTTCACCGCACCGTATTGGCTCACTAAAGCATATCCAAGACTTGCGTCTCTCTTTATCACTCTCTCTCTCTCTTATACTTATAAATGTAGAGACTTTATTTAGAGATTTCATAATTACCGTTGGGCTTTGATTTACTGGCCTTCCTCAGTTTTAGTTTTCCAAAGACATGAAGACTCATAGCAACTAAGGATAGTTTTGTTAGTCCTCCTTAGGCTTCGATGTTGGAAATTTAGAAAAGGAGCATTTTTCAGATACCTTCCAATTTACAATCTCGGAGTTGTGTACATATTGTAAATTTGATGTCAATTGCCTTACTTCTTCTTTTCAAAGCATTAAGTATACATTAGCTGCCCCTACGAAGACCGGAGTTCTGTTTCTCGACTAACCTTTGCATATGTTCCAAATTCAAAATAGGAATTTATCTGAGTGTCTTTGGTGTACATTTCTAATGAAATCGAACAACCTATGCTAAATTCTGCAACCTATGCTAAATTTTGTAAATCGATTCGAAAGCAAACTTGACCCACGCAATTCGGTATGCTGCACTGCTTAAAATTTATTTATCTCAATCAAACACCCATTGATTATTTGCTGAACAATAAACAAGAATAAGTCAAAATTATATATGGAAGCTATGCTATATCTATATCTGAACCGATTGCAATTAAACTTGGCAGAGATTAATTTATATTAACTTCAGTACGTTGTGTCAATCGGCTAGCTAGGGGTCTTTGGTGCAGCATTTACTTAAAAACGGACGAAAATATATAAAGGGGGTGTTTGTAAATCTGATCCGATTTGCACGAAACTTTGCACACATCATTCGAGACGTAATTCAGTACGCTATACCAAAATCGAAGGATATAGGTGGCTTTGGTGCAGCACATACATAAAATGGGACGAAAATATATATGGGAGCTATATTTAGTATGCTAGACTTAATTTAGTACGCTATGCCAAAAATCGTTCAAATCAAAAGATTTGCAGGGACTTTTGGGCACCATTTACCTAAAATCGGGCGAAACTATATTTGACAGCTATATCTTAATCTGAACCGATTTTCCCGAAATTTAGCACACATCATTGTCGACTTAATTTAGTAAGCTATGCCAAAATTCGTGCAAATCTAATGATTTTCAGGGATTTTGGTGCACCATTTACCTAAAATCGGGCGAAACTATATATGAGAGCTATATCTAAATCTTAATCGATTTTTCCAAAATTTAGCACACATCATTGTCGACTTATTTTAGTAAGCTATGCCAAAATTCGTGCAAATCTAATGATTTTCAGGGACTTTAATGCACCATTTACATAAAATTGGTCGAAACTATATATGGAAGCTATATCTAAATCTGAACCGATTTTCCCGAAATTCAGCACACATCATTGTCGACTTAATTTAGTAAGCTATGCCAAAATTCGTGCAAATCTAATGATGCACCATTTACCTAAAATCGGACGAAAATAAATATTGGAGCTATATCTAAATCTGAACCGATTTTCATTCAATTCGGATCATAAATGTGACCTGTACTTTGCTCACAGACGGACGGACATGCATAAATCGACTCAGAATGTGATTCTATGCATATTCTCAAAAGGAACCATGTATCTATCTCGATTCCTTTTGCCTGTTACAACCATATGCATAAAGACATAATACCCTGTACCACAGTGTGGTGAAGGGTATACAATAGATTGAAATTTGATTAATAAATATTTAGGAGATATATCAAGATTCGAATCGATTTTATACACTTCATTTTAGGCTCAATTAGGTACACTTTGCAAAATTACATTGTAATCGGAAAAAACTGTGTAAATGGTGTACCATTCAACCTACATACATCTAAATCGGAACCGATTTCAATAAAGCCTAATACAGTCATTTGTAGACTCAATAGACTATCTATATTGGTCAATACGGTTAGCTATTCCTATGGGAGCTACATCTGAATCTGATCTAATTTAAGGGAACCCCACCAATTCTCTATTTTAATTTTTCAAGATTTTCAATAAGCTGGTAAATCAATTCCAATGCTTGTTAAGGTTTGTAACTTTGCACATATATAATTGAAGATTGAAAAGAAAAGAAACATAATTTACAAAAAATTTTTGTTATTGTTTTGTTGTTGTTTTTTGTAATTAAAAAGTCCTTATTTTTTATGGCGGGCATGATAACTCCTCACTGGAACATCGGAATCCGAAAATTCCAACGGTGTTAGAAAGAGTACATGTCTGGCTCTCGTATGAACTAGGATTATTGACTTTGCTCTAAAATTAACAAATTGGTGGACCTTCGAAAAAATATTTTTGGAAAATCGCCGATTTTTTACCAAAAACCAATTTAAAAAATAAGGAAGATCTTCACCGATTGGCTTTATCCTAGTTCATACGAGAGCTATACACTCCCAAAGAAACGTTGCAAAATTTGGAACCGATTGGATTATTAGTTTTTGAGTTATCGTGCCCGCCATTCGCAAAAAAATGTTTAGAGAAAAACGCGTTTAAAGTTTGAGAAGCCCTTCAGCCGTCACTTGATGCTGACACAATATATCGGCTATATCTTCAAGAGTTCTTGAGATTTTCACTTGAAATTTGGTAGAGGCATTATTTAATCAGTGTAGATTCGAATTATATCAACAAAAATTTTGACCCCGAGAATGGGGGGGGGTCCCCTTAAATCATTTAATATTAATAATGAATGGCCTATTCATGATAATGATATCTCACATCTCATCATTCTCGATGATAACGCAATGCAAAGTTTAGTTCATACTCAGACTACTTGTAACCAGTGTTGCCAAAACTCTGTTGAGAAAAAATTCTAGATTTTGTTGAAAAAAAATGCTAGAAATTTTAAAAAAGTGCCAGAAAAAAGTGCTAAAAAATTAAATGAACAAAATTGTTAATATGTAATAATGAAATATTCATCAGAGACCCCATTTATTCTTAAAGACTACTCCTTTTTGATTTAGCCATGTCCATCCGATTGAGGTCGCAATATTGAAAACAGAGCTTTGGAATTTTGCCCATATATTGCACTACTCCTAGCACATTTGGTATTGGAAATGAAATATAGCGGTCTTTTTTGTGTACACCATACCCAATATTTGATTTTTTTAAGGTTTTGGGCTCATTTTTCAACCTAATATGCGGTTTTGTATTTCGGATTCTCCCTGTGTAGAAAGTAATTTCTGTAATTTTATATTGCGGGATTTTGGAGGTTAACATATCAATTATCAATTAATTTCAAACAGACACCCTTTCGAAATAAATATGGCAGCTATGGCTTCATCTGCACCAATTTCAACAAAACGCAATAACGTCATTCTAGTCTCAATTTGATACGCAGTACAAAATTTCGTGCTAATCGCACAAATATTAGAAATTCGGTGCACCATTAATGCAAAATCTGGTGAGTATATATGTACATTTCGGAGCTATATCGAAATCTGAACCGATTTTTCCGAAACTTTTACTCATCATTCTAGAATTAATTTAGTATCGGACGAAAATATATATGGGAGCTATATCTAAATCTGAACCGATTTTCACGAAATTTAACACACGTCTTTCTAGGCTTAATTTATTACCCTATGCACAAATTTCAAGCAAATCGTAGGATATATAGGGACTTTGGTGCACCATTTACACAAAATCGGACGAAAATATATATGGGAACTATATCCAAATCTGAACCGATTTTTTCGAAACTCACCACCAATCATTCTAGACTCAATTCAGTTCGTTATGCCAAATTTCTTATGCCAAACTTATTTTCGGAAAATTCCAAGGGACCGCTTTATTTGTTTTTTTTTTCAAATAAACAATCTACTAGCAGAAAATGTCATAGTCACCATATGAAGTACCTGCTTACAAAATCTACTGTCACTTTTTTAACATTGAAAAATCAAATTCATCGCGTGAAAGATAAGGAAATTTCAATACGTCAATATGAAATCGAAAAACGGGGAAATTTGTTGGAATGAAACAAAAATTATAAAAAATTGCTGAAAAATAAAAAATTCTAAAAAAAGTGCTAGGTGCTAGATCACTTTTTTTTGGTGCTAAACGAGTTTAAAAAGTGCTAAATCTAGCACTAAAAGTGCTAAATTGGCAACACTGCTTGTAACACATATCCTCCTTGCCATTTCTCCCACTCGACCATTGCATTCCCATATGAAAGAAAACCATTCCCATACTCAACCTCGTTTTGCAGCACTCCTTAATCCCTCTCATCCACTGAAAGAGAGGGAGAGAGAGAGCACAACTTTCTTAATTCATGAAAAAAAAAATAATATTTAAGTAACGGCACAAGTAGACTTTTCCACTTTGCTGTCAAAACTTTATGGTATATACGTCAATTTCAATGCAATTATTATTACTTTGCAGACACATTTTGCTCACAGCTCGTTGTGTGGCTTGTTGCCTCCTGACACCGACAATATGCTCATTCTCTGACTTTTTTCGCTTTGCTGTATTATGCGTTCGTATCAAAAAGTGGAAGCATAAATATTTTTGCAATAGTTTTCTGTTGGTTTCCCATAAGGATAAGTGACTTCCTTGGCCAAATAAATTATTGTGCGAGGATTCACCCACTTACCCACTTGGCTACTATGCCAGAAAAATGCTTATTACAACACTTTGTTTCTGCTTAAAGTTCAGTTTAGTTTCCTTTAATTCTTCATTTGGTAAACGAGCAGCAGAGTTGCTTTTCTTAATCGAATAACTGCTTACGAAAATACCTTGAAAGGAAATTATTTTGAAACTATTTTAAGGAATAAACATAAATTGTTTGAAACTCTTGCGGTATGTTTGGTTAAAGTTTTGTAACTTTCGTTCCTTAAAACTTTCAATAGCATTTGGTTGTACAAAATTTAATTGGATCACATCAAATGGAATTTGAAAGAAACTCTGCTTGATAAATATTTTATAGGTACAAAGGTTTGATAAATTTACGAGTGTCATGTTGGTTGCGTTATGTTGGTACCCATATCTCATTTTTAAAAAGTTTTTGTTTTATGAGATTCGGTTTAAAACCGCGTTTACCACCTAGCCAGACAGACAGATGCCCATTTTTAATCGTATCAAACACGTCGGCATCCTCTGCGTCTAGGATCGAAGTAGTAGTTTTTTGATTCGAGGTACAAGTTTTTTTTATAAAAGTCAGCCTTCCAGAACCCTTTATACCGAATTACAGCCGCATCCAAAGTCCGGTTAAAATCTTCAAAAAGGTAGATTTTTTACTCAATGATACTTAAAAATATAAAATTACAGCTAATTTGATTGAATAACGTGTACAAGCTTCTTAAAATACCGACATTTGGGATATAGCGTTATATGGGGGATTTAAAAAAAAAATGAATCAATATTGGTCTTATTTAGTAGAATGAGAAACGCGCTGAAGATCCAAATTACCCTATACAATATTTATTCGATTAAAGAACGTGCACTAAACCTCAAAATATCGAATAATGGCGGTTATATGGAGGCTACTCGGTAACATAGGTCAATGTTGATAATTTTTGCTAGGTACATTTTCTACTCTATTGGTTGAAACACGTTCTCAAGCTCCCCAAAATACCGATTTTGGAGGTTTAGCACTTTATGGGGGCTTCCCTAAAATGTGGACCAATAGAAAGATCGGTACATATATTCTGAAAACAATGCTGAAACATAGCATTTCATTCGGGCAGATTTAGAGACGTTTGCGTACAATGGGACAGGACAAACTTATTTAAATCGAGTTATAGCAAACTTAGTACATGCTATTTGGTATGCCGCACTGTTCAAAATTTAATCTCAATCAGACACCCGTGCGAAAAATATATAGAAGCAATGTCTGCATCTGCACCAATTTCAACGAATCGCAATAACGACATTCTAGTCTCAATTTGATTTTCATGTCAATTGGACAAACATTAGGAGTTTGGTGCATCATATACCTAAAATAAGACGAAAATTTATATGGAAGCTTTATCTAAATCTGAACTGATCTTCACAAAACTTAGCACACATCATTCTAGACCTAATTCAGTACGACTTGCCAAATTTCGTGCAAATAGAAAGATATATAGGATCTTTGATGCAACATTTACATTAAATAGGACGAAAATAAATAGCGGAGCTATATCTAAATCTGAACCGATTTTCACAAAACTTAGCACAGTTGACTTTGCTCTAAATTTAGTACGCTATGCATATTCTCAAAAGGAACCATGTGTCTATCTCGTTTCCTTTTGCCTGTTACATACATATGTACAAATACACCAGTAAGGAAGGTAGTAAAGTCATATGTAGAATATATCTGAACCGATTTCAGGGAAACTTGCCAGAGACTAATTTATATTACATCAGTACGTTGTGTCAATCGGCCTAGCTATGGATCTTTTCATGAAGCTTAGCAACATCATTCTAGACTTAATTCAGTACCCTATACCAAAAATCGTGAAAATCGAAAGATATATAGGGACTTTGGTGCACCAATTACCTAAAATCGAATGAAAATATATATGGGAGCTATATCTAAATCTGAACCGATTTTCACGAAACTTTGCAGACATTATTATAGATGCAATTCAGTACGCTATGTCAAATTTCGTGCAAATCGAAAGATATATATTGACTTTGGTCCACCATTTACATAAAATCGGATGAAAATATATATAGGAGCTATATCTAAATCTGAACCGATTTTCAGGAAACTTAACACACATCATTCTAGACCTAAGTAATTACGCTGTGCCAAATTTCGTGCAGATCGAAACATATTTAGGGATTTTGGCGCACCATTTACCTTAAATCGTACGAAAATATATATGGGAGCTATATATAAATCTGGACCGATTTTTCCCAATTTCAATAAGGTTCGCTTGGGTCATATAAGTGACCTATGCCAAATTTTATTCATTTCGGATCATAAATGCGACCTGTACTTTGTTTACAATTTAACATGGGCAGAAGGACGGACATACATAAATCGACTTAAAAAGTGATTCTATGCATATTCTAAAAAAGGAACCATGTGCCTATCTCGTTTCCTTTTGCCTGTTACATACATATGCACGAAGACGTAATACCCTGTACCACAGTGTGGTGAAGGGTATAATAATACCCCGTACCACAGTGTGTTGAAGGGTATAATTATGTCATGCAGAAGGAGTAGTCAGATCTCGGAGTTTATATGTCAAAAAACGTGTTCTATGAGTTTTCTGATAAATAATATTTTATTTAAATTTCAATTAGAACAGTTTTTAACGAAACAGTATTTTAACGAAATTTAACGAAAGCTATAACGAATTTACTATGATTGTTTTAGATAGATTATCATTTAAGCATGAATTTAAATATATATTATCTTAATGTATATATAATTTCGAGTTCCTACATCTAGATCAGATCCGTATAGAATTATTTAAAAAAAAAACTTCACGATAGTCCAACTTTTTAGTGAATTACAGAGCTATCTTTGGATGGATACAAATGTACCACGGTTATTGATCTACGTATAATTTTTTGGTTATTGACCGTAGGGTTAAACAAATGTTTATAACATAAAGTTGGCCGAAAATATATATGGGAGCTTGGTCTGCATATGCACCAATTTCTACAAAACGCAATAACGTTATTCTATGTTCAATTTTATACGTTGTATAAAATTTCGTGACAATCTGACAAACAATCGTGACAATCCGACCTAAAGTCGGACGAAAATTTATATGGAGTTATATGTGTAAACTGAACCTATTCTAACAAAACTTGACACGCTTTAAGCTATACTAACTTCAGTAAAATTATATACATTGTGTGCCAATCGGCAGAACTTTGACTCTTTGGTGCATTATTTACTTAAAATCGGGCGAAAATGGATATATGGGAGCTATATCCAAATCTGAACCAATTTCAACGAAACTTAACACAAGTCACAGGTCGGACGAAATTGGGAGTTTAGTACACCACTTACAAAAAATAGGGCAAAAATATATATAGCGGCTATATCTTAATCTGAACCGATTTCAAACTTGGCACACATCATTCTAGACTCAATTCAATACGCTACGCTGAATTTCGAGTAAATCGAAAGAAATATAGGGGATTTGGCACACCATTTACATAAAATCTGAACCGATTTTTACGATTAATTTAGGCTCAATTCAGTAGGCTATGCTGAATATAGTGCAAATCGAAAGAAATGTAGGAAATCTGAACTGATTTTAACACTATCTTTACTTGATTAGGTACGCTGTGCAACATTTTGTCACAATCGGACAAACCATTTACACCAAATCGGACGAAAATATATTTCAATAGGGTTCGGCCAAATAAGTATGTTGTGCAGGATCTTATTCGGATCATAAATGCGACCAGTACATTGTTCACAATTTTACATCAACAGACCGACGGTCTGACGGACATGCATAAATCGACTCCGAAAGTGATTTTATGCATATTCTCAAATGGAAGCATGGGCCTATCTCGTTTCCTTTTGTCTGTTGCAAACATATCGACACCTCCGAAGAATATTATGCTAAGTCTGAAAAGGTGTGCTTTTCAGCAGAAGCTCTCAAAGTATGGAAGTTTCTTCAATCTTACGTGCCATGCTAAGTACATTTTTGCTTATAACTTTGGTTTGGATTGGCCGATGATTACGAAAATTTTAGAGAATTTAAATTAAGGACCGTAGTATCTAAAAACGTAAAGAACTTTAAAACATGCTAAGTCGACTTAGCATACTATGGTTCAGAGGCGTCGATATGCACAAAGACATAATACTCATCGCAATATTTCGTATGTATTTTGGATCCCTTGGAAAAATATGGTGTCTTTATTGAAATATTATGGACCGCTTTTCATGGTGTATGTTATGAAAAGTTCAGGCTTTTTGTAATAAAAATGCATTAAATATTCAGATGGCAGTCTTCCATCTTTTCTATTTTTACATCCTTTTTGTCGACATACATACAAAAATATGCATGCAATTAATCGGAAATAAAATGTTCTTCAAATGAACATAAAATTATTCAAAATATTCATTTATAAATATTTAACAAATTTATTATAACAAGAAATGTATGTTGATTAATATTTCAAAAGGAACAAAACTGACCACTCATCAACCATCCGCCCAAGGACCCAAATCTAAACCTGTTCATTAGATGGAAGCTGCATGAACAGTGTATGGTGGACATCATTACTCACACCACTCTACACAATAAATTGAACTAAAATAATCAATGAATAATTAATGCAGACTCCAACTTACCTACAAATCACCTTTGGCAAACCACATCATTCGCCCTGACCTCAATGTTAAAATGACCATGTTCTGGTTAAATATCAGCATTTAGAAACCTCAAAGTTGATGCGAGATGTGAATGACATTCTCCATTAATAGCAGCCAGCAATGGCAACAGTTTTATTTTTATTACAACAAAAAATAATAATTTTATTTATTTTCCATATGAATAGACAATTTGTTAAAAGCTGTAAAATCGAACAGTTAGGGATGACAGACAGGCCATCATTACAGCTCACAGGAATATTATTTGTGATGTATTGCAATGGAGAGGGGTGGAGGGATGATGGTCATGTTGAGGTGATGTTAGTGATGGTGGTAGTGTCGCCACCACAAGTAAATGAATGTCATTTGACCAACCATATTTCCTGAATTCGTGTGTGTGTGTGTTTTGCTCAGATTTTAATTAAAAATGTTTTAATAGGATTCGTCGTCGTTATCATCGCGCTCCATATAATTGCTGGACAATATTAAAAATATGTAATTTTAATTTATAGATAGGAGGACGTTACTCAATCATTTACTCATATCCAAATAAGTATATGTCAGTGTGTGTGTGTGTAGATCCGTACATTAATGAGTATGCAAATATGTCTTTTTGAATTGTACATTCATTTAATGTAGGTGAACATTTTGATTAAAGTTGATATTTTTGTATGCTCCTGTGTGTGTCTGATGGTACTTGTATTAGTAAGGGGTTGGATAAGTGATTGCTATATAGAGGAAATACACTGTTCACCATTTCAATAGGTTTTGTATAATCTACACAGTTATCATGTGAGGGTATTATTAGTTTGTGTGGCCCCAAGAGTTTGTAACGCCAAGAAATATTTGTACTAGACCCACCTTTTAGTATACTGATCGCCATATTTTCGACTAACTGAATCGATCTAGGTATGTGTGTCCGTCTGTTTGTACCTCTGTATATTTGTAATTAAACCCATGTTTCGGGTTATCCGTTTTTCCTACATATTCATACCAAAGTGACTGTAATTTGGCATTAGAAATTCTTGAAGGGTAAAAATATGTTTTGGGTCCATGTTTTGAAATAGCTGCCAAATATCAGTACCACCCCATTTGAGGTATTTTGAACCCAATTGAATTTGAATCCCAATTGGACATTGCAGGTATCTGGAGGCTGACATGCATATAAACAAAAAATTAACTAGGTTCATTTTTGATATGGCTATACTCAATTTTATGTACACCAAAGTTCCTAACCATATTCTCTCAAATTAATACCTTCTATCAGACAACTTACAATAACAAAATCCCCATATGAAATTCCCGTTCACAGTGTGATATAAGATATAACAACTTGTCATATGTGTCAGTTGAGTATTGGCATTGATTCAAAGTTCGCAAATTTAGTCTACTAGTCCAATAATTCTGGTACCTATTATTTATTAATTGTGTTCCTATTTTACTTTACTATAGTGTAATTGTATTCCAAATTCATATTAAGATTTTTTTTAATTAGACTTTAATAGAACGTGTTTTATTTATTAGAGAGTTGATGAGTGATGGAAGGGAAACAATAATTTCATTCATAAAACGACACGAAAGTTACTGCAACAATGTTGCTAAACTTGCTTTTGTTGTAGGTAGAAGTACGAAAACGTATTACTGAAAGGACAGTGGTAACAAAGCGATAAAATCAACCAGGAATATTTGCTCTTACTTACTTACTTAGTTGGCTTGTTACAGAACGGTTGTTCCATAAGCCGAGCTTAAAAAAGATTTCCAAGCGCGTCGGTCTTGTGCGCAAGTCCACCAATTTGGAAGACCACGTTCCAAGATGTTGTTTTCTACTTGGTCTTTCCATCTAATTCGTGTTCTTCCCCTTCTACGGGAACCATCAGTAGGCTCATTTTTATATGCCTTTTTAACTGGGGCATTTTCATTCATCCGCACAACATGGCCTAGCCACCGTAGTCGCTGCAGCTCAATACGACTGATTATGTCGATGTCCGCGTATAAATTGTAAAGCTAATGGTGCATTCGACGCCGATATTCACCGTCGTCGCAGATCAGCCCGTAGATCTTTCGGAGAATTTTTCTCTCAAACACCCTAAGAGCTGCCTCATCTGCTTGCGCAAGTACCCATGCTTCTGATCCATATAATAGCACGGGTAGTATCAGCGTCTTGTAAAGTGTGAGTTTGGTCTGACGGGAGGTGGCCTTGTTTCTAAACTGCTTACTTAGACCATAGTAGCATCTGTTGGCCATCACAATCCTTCTCCGAATTTCAAAACTGATGTCATTTGTTTTATTTATGGCGGTACCAAGGTATATAAAATCTTTGACTACCTCCAAGCTATAGTTCTCAAGTTCCACAGTTGTTCCGAGTCTACTGGACGTCTTGCGCGTTGATACCATCAGCTTGGTCTTCTCGCCAGACCCACTTTGGCAGACTCCTTTTCATTTTGTTCAAAGGTGGCTGTTACCGCTCGCAATGTTCGACCCATTATATCGACCATTTATATCAATGTTCGACCCATTATATCAATGAATCCTCGTTCGGTATTGAAGGACTCCGATAGGTCCTTTCCTTATCCACTTAAAGTTATCCTGCATAGCCGTATTAATTTTGCAGGAATGCCGAACGCAGACATGGCTTTAAACACCTCTGAACGGATAGGGCTGTCGAATGCTGCTTTATAGTCGACAAATAGGTGGTATGTGTCGATGTGTTTTTCGTGGGTCTTTTCCAGGATTTGGCGCAGGTGAAAATCTGGTCAATGGTGGATTTGCCAGGTCTGAAACCGCATTGGTATGGTCCGATGATGTCATTGACCATTGGCTTCAACCGTTCACACAGCACACTGGATAGCACTTTATATGCGATGGGAAGGAGACTTATTCCTCTATGGTTGGCACATATCGTTGTGTCTCCTTTTTTGTGCACGGGACACAGGATGCTGAGGTTCCAATCACTGGGCATGCATTCATCTAGACAAATTGTGCTAATCAGCTGGTGCATGCTCGTGACTAGCATCTGGCCACCAAACTTGAATACTTCGGCTGGTAACCCATCGGCTCCTGCTGCTTTGTTGTTCTTGAGCCGATTAATTGCTTTTATGATCCTCTCCACACTGTGGTACATATGTTTGTAACAGGCAAAAGTAATCGAGGTAGACCCATGGTTCCTTTTGAGAATATGCATAGAATCACTTTCTGAGTCGATTTATGCATGTCCGCCCGTCTGTTGGTGTTAAATTGTAAACAAAGTACAGGTCGCATTTTTAATCCAATTTGGCACAGCTCATTTGTTTGGCCCAAGGACGAGCCCTATTGAAATTGGAGGAAATCGGTTCAGATTTAGATATAGCTCCCATATATATTTTCGTCCGATTTAAGGTAAATGGTGTACCAAAGTCCCTATATATCTTCCGATTTGCACAAAATGTGGCAAAACGTACTGAATTGAGCCTAGAGGGTGTCTGCCAAGTTTCGTGAAAATCGGTCCAAATTTAGATATAACTCCCATATATATTTTCATCCGATTTAATGTAAATTGTGTACCAAAGTCCCTATATATCATTCGATTTGCACGAAATTTGGTATACTGTACTGAATTAGGTACAGAACGATGTGTGTTAAGTTTCGTGAAAATCGGTTCAGATTTAGGTATAGCTTCTATATCTGACCAAATGAATAATTTAGTATCGGTTGCAGAATGACATGTTTATGGATCCAATTTCATTTTACTGGCCCTTTAAAAGGCGACGTCTGTTAGGATTCATCTGTTGAATATAGCCAAAGTGGTGAAGGGTATCATATAGTCGGCCCGTCCGACTTTACTACTTTCCTTACTGGTTTACGTGGAAGCTGTGTCTCCATTAATGTAAAGGAAGTTAAAACGATGTTATGTTCGGCCCGGCCAAACTTGTTATACGCTCTTAAATGGGAATGACCCTGAAAATATATAAAATTAATGGGAACTCTTAGCAGAAAACTCTTATGATACCCTGAATACAAGTTTCATTTTGGGTATTGAATGTTGACAGCCAATGAGAATACTAATAACAGCCAATTCGGATGAAAAACATGTCCAAAATTGTTAAGATAACGATTTGGGTGAATTTTAATCTTTGTTAGTACAGAGATGTGGGGGTACTGTAAACTTGGTTCAATATTAATAGTACAAGGATGTGCTAACAATGGAAACCCAAAATTACAGCAAATTAGGTTGAAAAACGTGTCGAAAATCCCCAAAATATATATAGGTAATCACTTTCTCAGTTGAATTATGCATGTCTGTTCGTTCCGTTCGATTTTACCTAAATGGTGCACCAAACTCCCAATATTTGTCCGATTAATGAATGTGAAATTTGTTGAAATCGGTTTGGATTCAGATAAAGCTTCCATATATAGTTTCGTAAGATTTTATGTAAATAGTGCAACAAACTCCCAATTTGTGTACGATTGAGATGAAATTTGGCATAACATTTGGAATTGAGACTAGGATAGAGTGTGTTAAGTTTCATTGAAATCGGATCAAATATAGATATATCTCTCATATATTGGTTTGTCCGATTTTAGGTGAATGGTGCACAAAACACCCAAGGCTTGTCCGGTTGAGACAAAATATAGCGCAACGTAATGAGTTAGGTCCATTTTGGTGTCTGTGAATTTTTTGTTTAAATCGGTTCATATTTAGATACAGCTCACATATATAGTTTCGTCCGATTTTATGTGAATGATGCACCAAACTCCCAATATTTTCCCGAATATTTGCACAGCTTTCTGAATTAAGTCCAGACTGATGTCTGCGAAGTATTGTTAAAATCGGTTCAGTTTTAGATATTGCTCGCATATATAGTTTCGTTCGATTTTTTTTGTGAATGATACACCAAACTCCCAATATTTCTTCGATTGCACAGCGAATTCAATTGAGGAAAATTGATGTGTGATATGGTTTGTTGAAATCGATTCGGATTTTTTAGATAGGTCTTATATATTTTTTCGTTCGATTTTAAGTAAATGGTGTACCGAAGGGCCTATGTTTGTTCGTTGTACACGAAATGTGGCAGAGGGTATTAAATTGAATTTAGAGTGATAACAAACAAGTGAAAAAGCGTTAAGTTCGGCCGGGCCGAACTTTGGATACCCTCCACCATAGTTATACTGACAGATACATGCAATGAACATACCAAAAAGTGGGCATATACCGATAATTCTACAAACCGATTTATGTAAACCATTATGTACACCAAATACAAACTTCAACAAATTTTAATGGGAATTTTTTCTAAAATCTTTATGATCCAAAAAGTGGACTGATACTGATAACGCATGATAGGGTATAAAATCATCAAACTAATGTAATTTAGATTACAAAGTTATATGAGGGTATGCCTAAAGGGGGACCAATATTGATTTAGTGTAGGAAATAGTGAATATTTGGGGATATCATTATATGAGGAGATGCCTAAATGTCTGCCGATATATTTCATTTGAGTCATGTTTGAGTTAGAGTTTTTTTATCACAATATCTTTAGAAGGCGGAATGCTTACAACAAATGGCTAAATAGTCTTTGTAAAATAATGTAAAATATAAAACAAATTTCAGAAATGTTTAATGGTTAATATACCATCAGCTTTATGGCTAAGGAGGGTGTATACACTTTGACACAGTTAAATGGTTCTAGACCCCATGTTTCTTTGGACCAAATTTGTATTAATAATTTTTGGTGGGGAGATTTCTTACCACATACGGCTACAAAATACCAAATTGCAGCGAATTTGGTAGAAAAACGCGCTCAAGAACCCCAAAATACCGAAAATTGGGGGTACCCTTATATGGGGGCTATCCGAAAAAATTGACCTATATTTATAATTTTTAGTGGAGAAATTTGCTACCCAATAAGAACTCAAAGTACTAAATTACAGCCAATTCGATGAAAAAATGCGACCAAAACCCCAAAAATACGGAAATTTGGGTGTACCGTTATATGGGGGCTACCAGAAAAAGTGGACCGATATTTATAATTTTTAGTTTAGATATTTGGAACCAAATAAGAACCCAATGTTCCAAATTTCAGAGAATTCGGTTGAAAAACGCACTCAAGAACCCCAAAATACCGAAAATTGGGGGTACCCTTTTATGGGGACTATCCGAAAAAATTGACCTATATATTTATAATTTTTTGTGGAGAGATTTGGTACCTATTAGGAACTCAAAATACTAAATTACAACCAATTCGGTGGAAAAATACGATCAAAACCTCCAAAATACTGAAAAGTAGGAGGTACCGTTATATGGGGGCTACCAGAAAAAGTGAACCTATATTTATAATTTTTTTGGAGACATTTAGTACCCAATAAGAACTCAATGTTCCAAATTTCAGCGTATTCGGTTGAAAAACGCGCTCAAGAACTCCAAAATACCGAAAATTGGGAGGCACTGTTATATGGGAGCTATGCCTAAACTTGGACAAAAGACAAACGTATGCAGCACCCTATCTCAATTCCTTCAGAAGATAGCGTGATTACAACAGACGGACGGACGGACATGGCTAGATCGTCTTAGAATTTTACCCTGATCAAGAATATATATACTTTATGGGATCGGAAACGAATATTTCGATGAGTTACAAACGGAATGACAAAATTAATATACCCTCCATACTATGGTGGAGGGTTGCTCAATTAGGTCCATGTGTTTATATATAGCCCAAACATAATTTTACTCGATTTCATACATATGGTACTCCAAAGAATCCAAGTCTGCCCGTTTGACATGCAATTGTTCATTGATTTCAGAATGGTATGTGTATGTGTTTTTTTTTTTTCATTTGTTCAAATATATTTAATTTCGTCCGATTCCATATCAATGGTCCTCCAAATGTTCTATGTCTGTTCTATCTACAGGATATTGTAGATATTAATATCTCTTGTATGTACCCAAAATAGTGAAGGGCCCCGTCCGACTTTTGAACATTCCTTACTGGTTTTAACTTAGTTTTTGGTCAAAAAAATCCAAGGTCCGCCATTTTGTTAATTTTTGAGCGAAGTCAATAATCCTAGTTCATACAAGAGCCAGATATGTATTCTTTCTAACACCCTTGGTATTTCCGAATTCCGATATTCCAGTGAGGAGTTATCATGCACGCCATTAAAAATAAGGACTTTTCTTTAATCACTTAAAAAAAACAAGAACTAAATTTTGTAAATTATTTTTCTTCTCTTTTAAATCGTCAATTATATAAATGTAAAGTTACAAACCTTAACATGCATTGGTATTCAAATATAAAATCGAGAATAGGGGAGGACCCCTTATTTGACATAAATGGAGTTTGTTCCCGCCTTCCTTAAAATGATGTTTTTTCGTATTCTCTGACATTTATTTCAAAAACACCATAGAATCTAAATACGTGTGTTAAAGATATAATCCTTCATCTTTTTGTTACCACAAAATCACTGTCTTCCTTTAATGGCATGTTTAGCAACAATGTTGCTCAACACTTATAAAAAGTGTCCATTCCAAAATGAAATGCGTTTGGATACGCAACAGGATGTTTTACTACTTCATACCAGAGGAAGGATGACATGTGGGGTATGGGTGGCTTGTAAGGATCTGTTTCGTGTATCAATGTGTATACAAGTGTGTGTGTGTGTGCTACACAACACATATACAATTAACAACGCATGCTCTACAACAAACATTTGCGATTCGTTTGTGAATTTTCATTCTGTCTTTTACAAATGTCTATGAGTTTGTGTGCGTGTGTTGGCACGAATCTGTTGCAGTGGTGTGTGTGCGTGTGCTGCCTTACACCAATGAAGACAAACATTTTTGCTGATTTTGAATATAAAACGTTGTCGCTGAACGATTTCAACCTGAGTTATCTTTGCGTTGTCAGCCAGCCTGTTGCGTCGTAACACGCTAAAAAACATTCATCCGACTATTGTGGAAAACGGCAAAATAAACAGAGGATTAAAGAAAACAACAGTTACAATTTGAAAAGAAATTGAAATTGAGAATTTTGTTTTAAAAAGTGCTTAGCGGGAAATTGAAAGAAAAAATTCCAATCAAAGGCATTTTGGAATTAAACGTGAACGTGATTTTTGTCTGGAAAAACTTTCCGTTCCGCAGCAAACGAAGGTGAATTTATTTTTTTTCAATTTCTATTGAGGATTTCAGTGAAAAGTTTTAAGTTGAGATTAAAGAAAATCACTTGTGATTTTATTTAGAAAAAAGAAAGAAAGAAAGACTCAAGTTCTTGTGCCAAATCTGATTTCAGTGATCTTTTGTGAACCATAATTTGACATCTTAGATTTAATTAAAAATTCGTTTCGAACGTAATTTGTTCACCTTTACCAAAAAGATTTATTGCATTGTGCCAAAGCAGTTCAAGTGAATTTCATTAATTTCATCCCAAAAAACAAGTGTAACGAAGTGAAAAATCAGATATTTTCCAATTTGAATTCCAATCAAAGCCAACGTCAACGTTTGGGCGCCAAATCAGATCAAATCAAATCGCAACGAAACAAATCAGCGTTTCCAGCGCCAACGTTTTATTGGATTAATTTATTGCCATCATTTATTTGTAAGTATCGTAATTAAGATCTGAAAGTATTTTTTTTTCGACGACACACACACGGAAATTTGTTTTTGGTACGGACTCTTTTGTTTCATAACATTTGTTTGGTCGATGATGGTCCTTTGGTGTTTTTTGTCTCCTTATAATTTGCGTAGGCTTTTGTTTTGTAATTTCTTCCTTTTGATGGATGATGGTTGTATGACTTTCTTACATTTATTTCTTTTTTGTTTTTGTTGCTTTCTTCAAGAAATAAAGTTCGTTCAATTACTATTTAGTCGGCCAATATTGGTAAGGGAAAATTGAATGAGTTCCATGTAATTTTTTGTAATTCATTTTCTTAATAGCCACCTGTGTTTCGCAAATGTAATGTTGCGAACCTTGAATAAAGGATAAAAAACAGTGTAATTAAGGTCTATAAAAGAAGTGCAGAAAGTTGCTTTATTATTTATGAATAATTTGCAGAGATTATTGGGGAGATTTTTGTTGCCTAATTTATTCTTAATAATGCCCGGAAAATAAGAAATTAATTAAGTGAGAAATGAAAATACATTTGCGGTACATTTGTACCCATCCAAAGATAACGCTTCACTATCGGTGATTTTTTTTTTTGTAAAGTTTTCTATGGGGATCTCAAAAGATGTGGGAACTCAAATTTATATATACATTATAAAGTTCATGTTTCAATGATAATCTATCTACAACAATCGAATGGTTTAACCTTTTTTAATTATTTTTCATAGAGATCCTATTTAGTTGTTCCTCAGCACCACTGCAAATTTGTGTAGCCCAAATAACATGGGACTATCATTGCGATGCGTAGAAGTCAGCAATCGTCTTGGCTTTCCGTTGGTATAAAGAGCTTAAAACTTTTCCTTTTAACGATTTTTATTAGGAAAATATGTAACTTTTCCAAATTTCTGAAGACATATATTGCTTTTTCTCAAATAATGCATTCTACCTTCATTAAATTATTTAAAATTACCGTAGCATTTACTTAATAGGAGCTCCTTTATTTTTTCCCCAGGTATTAAATTTTAGCGAAATTCCAATTTATTAAATGAGAACTTTTATGAAACAATGAGGTACAAGTTTTCGTATTCACAAAAATATATTTAAGAATGTCCCCATATGCACTTTTGTACTCGCCCCGTTCCGACCGATTACAATTTTATTTTATTCGATTTCTTGGGGATTTTAGGCATATCTATACCCTCAACTTTATGGCTAATGAGGGTATATACACTTTGATACGGTGAAAATGTGCTTCATCGAAGATCCCATGATTCTTTGAACCAAATCCATTTCAGAAAATTTGGAGTCGATTTACAAATGTCCGATATCTCTCGAAAGTAATAATCAATTTCATCCAAACTTTGAACATCTTAATATTTCTTCCAAACTTAGTTCAGGTTCGAAGATGGGGGATATCGATGGTACCTCCCCCACAAAATGTTAAAAATTGTGCAAAAAATGTTTTTAAAATTTTTGGCGGACTCACTATCTGATTTGAATCAAACTTTGTGCAACCTATCATCTTTATCAGCCTAGATCAAGTAGGAAGATGGGACCTCTTATAAATCCAACTTCTGGCGAATGGAATGTTCGATTTTAACCAAACTGTGCACAACCTATTATCATTACCAAGGCTAGATCAAGTCCAAAGTTCAGTCCCATTTGTTCGCTCCTTCAGGTACCCAACAAAATGATAAAAATTGAGCAAAAAAATAATTTTATAGTGATATGCGAACGGACTATTCGATTTGAACCAAACTTTGTACAAATATTACCTAGATGAAGTCCCAAGATCGGGCCAATTGGTCCACATTTTTATACCCTCCACCATAGTATGGAGGGTATATTAATTTTGTTTTTCCGTTTGTAACACATCGAAATAATCATTTCCGACCCTATAAAGTATATATATTCTTGATCAGCGTAAAATTCTATGACGATATAGCAATGCCCGTCTGCCCGTCTGTCTGTTGTAATCACTCTAGCATAGCTCCCATATAAGGGTACCACCCAATTTTCGGTATTTTGATGTTCTTGAGCGCGTTTTTCAACTGAATTCGCTGAAATTTGGTACAATTTATTCGGGTAGCCCCCATATAAGGGTACCCCCAATTTTCGATAATTGAAGGTTCTTGAGCGCATTTTTTAACCAAATTCGCTGAAATTTGGTATTTTGTAGTCGTATATGGTAAAAAATCTTCCACCAAAAATTATTAATATTCACCCCTTTTTAGGGGTAGTCCCCATATAACACCCTTTTTATATTAAAATAGTTATATGACTTGTTCCGTGTGTTGGGGTTGGGTAGTCGTTACGGGGAATAGTCAATAATCTAAATTACAGTAGTTTGAGGATTTTATACTCTACCATGCGTTATCAGTATCAGTCCACTTTTTGGATCTTACAGATTTTAGGAAAAATCCCCATTAAAAATTGCTGAAGTTTTTATTTGGTGTACATAATGGTTTACATAAATCGGTTTGTAGAATTATCGGTATTTGCCCACTTTTTGGTATGTTCCCTATATTTTCATTGCATGTATTATAATTCCCATATTAGGTGAAAGTGTTTATTCTATTTTTCAGATATTGGAATCCTTGTGAATAAAATTTTCTTTTCAGAAATTATTTAATATATGTTAATGTTTAAAACTTGGGTTCATTTGTATGAAGCCATTTAATTTTTGTTATGAGTGTCTGTAGTACGGAACATTTTTTGTTCAGAGATTGAAATTCAAATAATGCAATATCATAGTCCTGACAAATTTAAGGAATTTTGAATGTCCTCCACCTGCTGAAGGGTAAAAAGTGACGCGGGGTGTACTATATTTGCCTGGAGTTCGACAAAATTTTTCTGTGATAATAGATTATATATGGAGGAAATATATATGAAATTATTTGCTTCGATAGTGATTATTTGCAGAACTTCCAGATCAATTACACACATTTTTATTGAATAGATTAAGCCTACTACTCCTGGTATTCGGATATAAGTTTGAATATTCTTCCAACTGACATTGTTTGCAGAAAAGTGATCGCTCTATCTTATAGAAGCATCGCGACGTAGATGTAATTTGATATCCTTAATTGAGTGCTCATCTTCTTCTTTATTAAGTATTTTGATGGTTACGTTCTTCAACTGAAGTGGCTGTAATTTGGTGTTCGGTACTGGATAAAAGAAATACACACAAAATATGTTCAATATTCATTCTTGTTTTGACTTCAGCTCCATATAGAGTTCGTTAAGTTGTTTTAAAATCTGTTTAGATTTAGATATATCTCCCATACATTTTTCGTCCGATTTGATTGAAATGACTGAATGTAAGGTGTGTTAATTTTTGTATACCAAACAACCAAAGTTTGTCCGATTGAAATCGCAATTGTATGCAAAATTCCGTGCATCCAAAAAGACGTTAACCTACTTTGATAAAATGAAGAAAAACACAATGTTCCAACTTAAATCGGGAGGTTATATGGGAACTAGAAAATATGTCAGAAGTTATTTTGATATAAAAAAGTATTTGAGCCAAATTCCCCACCGATTCCGTGAGAAATTTTTAAGAAACCCTCAATTTTAATACGATGCTAACATGCTAAATCTAGTAATAAGGTGTAAGATGTAAGTATCCAAATAAATACCCAAATAAATACCAATTTACCGGGTATTTACCCAATGTCCATTTGTGGTATGACATTCTAAAAAACGCAATTGACGGACATGGTTTCAATAATTTGTTAGTATATATAATTAAAATCTAATAATCCGACCTGCAATTTAATATTCTAATAATAATTTCCTAATATTTATTTTTAAGATTTTATTTCAAAAAATGTGTGACCTTCATCAAATCTAAATTTGATTGTTTACTGTCTGGAATACAGGCCACACATACCTATGGACATTTTAATAAATAAAACATCTGCTGGAACTTATTTATTTTAATAAAATTCATGTCTGTCATCCAAAAATACCCCTGCCATTATAAAAATAACCATCAAGTATTTATCCCTACGAAACCTTTAGATTTTTGTTTATATTTTTTTAGATGATTATCATTTTGTTTAGCGGTAACCTCAACAAACATACTTCATTAACAAAATTACCGCCACGAACTATGCCTTTTACAGACAGACCCTTACAACAATAACAGCAGCAACAGCTACATAAATACGTCATTGTAGGTCATGTGTAAAATTGTGTTATGAAATAAAATTAGCCTAAGATATTAAACGGGAGAGAGACACCACTATTTTCCTTTCCATAAGTTTTAATTAAATAGGAATTCCAAGTAAATATTTTTGAAATAAATTCACGAAATAAATAATATAAATAAACAAACAATTTTTGGCTACCCGAAATATTTCCATAGTAAACATAACCTTCGGAGGAATGTACTGATGAAGAACACACATCAATTGTCTAGGGCTGTGATTGCAAAAAATTGTTGACGCGAGGTCCAATGCTGACGCTGTTTGTTGCAAAGCGAATTTTCGTTAACGAAGTTGGATATTATTTATTAAAAATATCATAAATTCATTTTTTAAAGACTCATCAAAATTGGCAAAACATGAGTGGTAAATATACAAAAGCGAATTTATTCCTCAAGATAAATAGAATGCAAGTCTATTAACTTGGATTGTGAGGACTATAAACTACACAAATACGTTTCGATACTAAAAAAAATAAATAAATACATAAATAAAATTATAGGAAACAATTTCATTTTTCTAAGAGTAATATTACTACATAAAAAGATAATATTTTGTTGCTATCTTCTCAAATATTTTGAATTTAGCAAAACTATTTGCAAAATATATTTGGCAGAACTGAAAATCTGGAAAAGCAGAAAAAATAAATTATTTAAATCTCCACCTTTTTTTGTCCTTGACAAAATACCACGGAACGGATTGTTTAATAAGTTTTTGAGTTAACGTGCCAGCCATTCGTTACAAACTGTTTCAAGAAAAATGCGATTAAAGCTTGAGAGGCAGTCCTGCCGTCACTTACACGATAAGTCGGCTGTATCTTCAAAAGTGGTTGAGATTTTCACTTGAAATTTTAATTAAATAAAAAAACGAAATTAAAATTAATTTTGAAACCGAGAATGACAATAAGTTTTCAGAGAGTTTGGACAGATGGATGCATACGAATGAAATATTGATAACAATTTGCAATTTAGGTTCTTGAGAATTTTTTTTTTAATATTAAATAATAATAATATTTAATATTAAATAATATTTTTTTCTTTAATACTAAACATTTTTATCATATTTTGTCTGCAAAAAATATATGGAAATAAATTACTGATGTCCGAATAACAACATTCCTGAAATATTAAGAAGCGATATGTCAAAACGTCTTTATGTTCTTCCGATCCGAAGTTTTTATACCCTGGTCATTTAAAATAACCAAAATCTGTTGGGTCGCCCAAATATGAGAGCCATGTCAGAACAGGGATCTAGGGTAGACTATTATTGGGGTAAACAAACGTTGCAACATTCGAGAATATACACTCCTCTATTAAGTCAAAAAATTAACCTATATTGAGACCCAACTCAGTAGACCGTACAATATTTCATTTTACTCGAAAAGGCGTTGGGATTTGTAAATAGTTTTCCAACCATAGTGTTTGGTAGTTTAGGCATAGTCCCCATACTCCCAAAATACGAAATTTTGGGGTTCTTGAGAGCACTTTTTAACAGAATTCGCTGAAATTTTGAAAAATGGGGTATTTTTGGGTATCAAATTTCTTCACTTAAAATTATAAACATCGGCCTATTTTTTCTGGTAGTCTCCATATAGGATTACAATAATTTTCGGTATTTTGGGAGTCTTTATTGTGTTTATACCCTTTACCTCATAGTGTTTGTGCATAGTCTTTGTTTCTTTTGAGAATATGCATAGAATCACTTTCTGAGTTTATGCATGTCCGTCTGTCCATGTTAAATTGTAAAAAAGTGCAGGTCGCATTTATTATCAGAATGAGATGAAATTTGGCACAGATCATCTATTTGGCCCAGGGACGAACCTTATTGAAATTGGGAAAAATCGGTTCAGATTTATATATAACTCCCATATATACGTTCGTCCGATTTTTCGTGTACCAAGTTTTATTGAAATCGGTCCTGATTTAGATATAGCTCCCATATATATGTTCGTCCGATTTTTAACAAATGGTGCACCAAAGAGTCAAATTTAGGCCGATTAGCATGAAACTTTTATTGAAATCGGTTCAGATTTAGATATAGCTTCCATATATAGTTCGTCCGATTTTTCGCAAATGGTGCACCAAAGATTTAAAGTGTGTCCGATTGGCACAACATTACGGGAAACGTATTGAAATGGGTCTGGGTTTTTCGGGTAGCCCTTTTATAAGGGAACCCCCCAATTTTAGGTATGGTGGGGTTCTTAAGTGTGTTTTTCGAACGAATTCGCTGAAGTTTGGTACAATGGGTTTTTATTGGGTACCATATTTATCCACTTAAAATTATAAATATAGGTCCACTTTTTCTGGTAGCCCCCATATATCGGCCCGCATTTGATATTTAGCGTGAAGAAAAAAATTGAGATACAAAACAAAAATGTTAGGTTCGAAATTGAACTATATCGGCCCTCAGTTAGGCCCTCATATAAAGATAACTCCAAATTTTCGGCAATTACTACACGATATTATCAATATTGTTTAACCTTTAGGTATAGCCCCACGTATATATTTGCCATTTAAATTTCACTATTTTGAGTAGTTTTAGAATTTTATACACATGTTGCACCCTACCATGCATAATCATATAAGACCACGATTTAGGGTTTTGAGATTTTAGAAAAAATCTCCATTAAAATTGCAGAAATTTGTATTTTGTGTGCATTATGGCTTACAATAATCGCTTGGTACAATTGTCGGTATAGGTCCATTTTTATTATGTTAGTTCTACTTTTCAGTATGTTAGTATAACATACTACTTTTTAGTATGTTAGTATAACATAGTTCCTTGTGGTGTGGGAAACGTCAAATGTCAATACTCTGTGGTGAAAATTTAAGGAATTTTATATTAATATTATGCACAGTTTTGTTGAATGATTAGTTGCCATTTTAAAGGTAACTTCATAATGCGTCTCTCATAGAAGTCCAGCTCTCTATTTGCAAAAAAACTCTAGTAGTCGATTTTCACAATCCTCCCCAGATAAATTTTGTTACCATTAAACAAATTTTGTAAAGCAAGAAAAAGATGATAATCGGTTGGTGCCAAGTCCGGACTGTATGGCGTATGCATTAAAACTTCCTAACCAAGCTCCTGAAGTTTCTGGCGAGTCATTGTAAATGTGTGTGGCCTAGCGTTGTCCTGGTGGAACACGACGCCTTTTCTGTTGACCAATTCTGGCCGTTTCTAGTGAATTGTAAATAGTTTAAAACAGTTTTATGGTCGATTTTTAGCTCCTGGGTGATGTTACAACTGCTAACATGCCGGTCAACTTGGACCCTTTCTCCGATTTTATCGACTGTTACAGTATCGGAACCATAAACACCATTCACAATTTTAGCCGCTTGGCTTGCATTTGCGCCTTTGTCAAAAAAAAAAAATCTGTAAAATGTATCGAATTTTCTTTTTGTCACTTCCATTTTTAACATCTTGTAACTCACAACTGAATGCACCAAACAAAAAACAACAAAATTATTTTATTTACTACGAAATGCCACCCTTTCAACGAACATAAATCTGAAATTGTTTGATCGATACATTACTGGAAATCTATCAGTCATCAGCCATCTGTCCAAAAAATAATGGATTTCTTTTTTTCCCAACCTAATATATTCTCAAAAGGAACCATGGGTCTATTCCGCTTCCTTTGCAATCAAATCCCTCCAGTTCTGCTAATTTTGACTGTACATTTTTTTTTAAGATGACAGCTATCATCTGCACTTTTGCATCCTCGTACATCGCTCTTATTATTCGTGTTTTTTCTGGGGCACTCCCTTTTTGCTCAATGCTTCCCATATGGCAGTTCCACTGATGGTTTCGAAATCTTTCTTAAAGTTTCAATGGCCCTACTATGGACCAGAGATCCCAATATTTTGGCCATAAATTGACCAAATAGCAGTGGGTTTTATGAAATAAATGTGACACATATAAGGTATTCGGGGACGCTGAGTACGATTCTGCAAGAAAAACGTAAAAATTCAATAGAGTGGAACGAAAGGGTGGTCAATTTTTTTGAAAGTTGAATTAATGAAATTATATTTGAAGTCGTTTTGTATAACTATGGCCAGTGATTACAAATGTGAAATCATGATTTGAAAATTAAATAGAATGAACCCAAAATGGCAAATCAAACATGAGAAGAATTAAATATTTTATTTCTTAGCAGTTTTTAATATGAAAATAGCATGAAATCGTTGGTTTATGAGCATAAAACTATAACATATCTTAATTTAATTTGAAATATAAGATATTTGTTTGAAAAACGTGCATAAAATCTCTAAATTACCGAATAATGGGGAGTCCGTTTATATGGGGCCTATCCCAAAATTAAGTCAATATTAATAGTTTTTGGCATGAAGATTTCCCACCCAATGAAAATTCGAAATACTAAATTACAGCCAATTCGGTTGAAAAACGCGCACAAAACCCCGAAAATATCGAAATATAGGAGGCACTGTTATAAGGGAGCTCGTCTAAAAAGTGGGCCAACATTTATCATTTTTGGTAGGAAGATTTGCTACTCAATAATAACCCAAAATATCATATTACAGCCAATTTTCCTTCTCTACCTGAAATGGTCTTTTTGTCGAAAAATTGGGTTCCTGGCCTATAGTGCATCGGAAGTTTTAGCAACGCTTTCCAAAATCGGTCGCTGCAGTAAGTGTATTAGAAACTTAATTTCAAAATAGCGGTAAAACAAATACATCATATTTACAATACACGTGTCGCTTAAAACTTCCAACACTTTTCCCTCCATTTCTTGATATTTTTAGTTTTAAAAATAGTTGCATTTTGATATAAAAATTCAACAAGTAGCCCAAAAGCAAATACCATTCTTTGTGCTCTATCACTGCGTGCACATAGTTTCCATTACAGATTTGCCATAATCCTTGAACTTTTAATTATATTAGAAATAATTACTCATATTTTGCTCCTTAAAGAAACGACAGCATCTACCATCTTGAGACTACAAAATTAACTTAAATAAACAATAAACAGTGTCATAGCGCCAATATTTCAAAGGACAAAGGAAGGCTTTGCACAAAGCAGAGCAACGGCCAACGCAACGGTACGGTAAGAGGTTAAGAACGACCGAACAACGACCGATGGTGGTAGTAAAACTGTTGGACAGGATGATAGTTACTTAATTCCGGCAGGAAAGCTGGCAGACATTTGTGGTTTATGGGTGGTTGTGGTCATGATGATGATGATGATGATGGAGCTGATGATGGTCATGCTGTTGTGGTTAAGATAGTTGAATGTCACAACACAAAAATGAATAAGAAGAAGAAAAATTGCAAAAAAGAAATATTTTTACTAAAAAATACTTTTCAAGATAATAATTTGTTAGGAATTTTCGTTTCTTTTTCTTTTGGGTGGGATGTTTATTTTACATAACTATATTTATCAAGGTTTTAGATTTAGTTACCTCTGGGGCACCAAACAAGAGATATATTTATAAATATTTATTTTTTCATTCTTTGCTAATCGTTTTGTTGCCAAAATATAAATCTCCAGCATGTAAAATATTTACATAGCTGAAATTATAAACTTTTTGCTGTTTCCGAAAAAAAAGTTGTGATAAGAAATATCCATAACTTTTGCTAGCTGCTTTTTCAATCCATCATGGGTGAAAAACAAAAAGAAAAAAATACGAAGGACTAAAATATGTCCAACAAAATATAATCTAACAATTATATGCAAATAGCTTGTTATTTTAAATTTATCAAACGGATTTAGGTTTTTGTCCCTAAGATAATATTTGTTGTGTATATAAATATAATCATTTGCATCCATTCATTTTTTATGGTAAAAAAAAAAAACAAAAATATATGTGACAGAAACTCATTTTACCCTACATATAGACGTACTAGCATGGAGCCAAGAGGGAGTACCCCGAAAAATAATCCAAATAATTAGTATTATATACTACGATAAAGGGCCCATAAACTAATGTATGAAGTCTGCTCTCAGCCCCCACGACAACTCGAAGACTTAGATTATGTGGATTATCTGACTTCAGTAAAAATTAGAAACGTGGAGAGACCAGGGCCAAAACAATTGGTAATCAATAGGAAAGGGATCTAAATTGGTCACACCTTAAGCAAAAAAACTTTAACAGAATATAATTGTCAAGATCACGAAATCGAAGTCGACCAAGAAATATTTGCCCATAACTCAAGAATTAAGTAAAATAAGATTACATAAAAATAAAGGCAAATTATCTAATAAGGTGACCATGTTTTGCGGTAGACCTGTGCTCCCAAGATGGTTAACAAGGAAAAAACCAGTAAGGAAAGTTGTGAAGTCGGACGGGACCGGTTGTATGGTACCCTTCTCCACTTTGGGTATATTCAACAGATGCATCCTTCTGACTTAACATTTTTGAAGGAACATTGACGTAAAATTGGACGAACTTGTATATGTTATCCTTTCCTATATGTAAACCAACTAACATTAATCCCTAGACATGTCATTCTAAGTTCTATGCTAAATTTTGTAAATTTGCTATTTGATTTTAAGGAAACTTGCCAGACATTTTTTTATAATAACTTGAGTACGTTGTGTTTATCGGCATAGCTATGGGTCTTTTTTGCACCATTTACTTAAAATCGGACGAAAAAATATATATATATATATAGGAAGTATATGTAAGTCCTGACTGACTGACATAAGTCAGTACGCTATGCCAAAATTCGTGTAAATCGAAAAATATGTATAAATCGTGTAAATCGAAAAATATATATAAAATCGGACGAATATACATCCAAATTTGAACCGATTTTCACGAAACTTAAGAAACATCATTCTTGACTTAAGGGGACACACCCCCATTCTCGGGGTCAACATTTTTTTGATTTAATTCGAATCTACACTAATTCAAGAATGTCCCTAAAAAATTTCAAGTGTAAATCTCAAGAACTCTTGAAGATATAGCCGATTTATTGTGTCAGCATCAAGTGACGGCTAAAGGGCTTCTCAAACTTTAAAAGCGTTTTTCTCTTTTGCGAATGGCGGGCACGATAACTCAAAAACTTATAAACCAATCGATTCCAAATTTTTACACGTTTCTCTGTGAGTGTATAGCTATCGTATGAGCTAAGTCAATCGGTGAAGATCTTCCTTATTTTTTAACTTGGTTTTTGGTCAAAAATCGGCGATTCTCAAAAATATGTTTTCAAAGGACCGCCCTTTTTTTAAATTTAGAGCGAAGTCAATAATCCTAGTTCATACAAGAGCCATGCATGTACTCTTTCTAACACCGTTAGAATTTTCGGATTCCGATGTTCCAGTGAGGAGTTATCATGTCTAAATCTGAACCGATTTTTGAAACGATTTCGAAACTTAGCACACACCATTCATTATACTAAGTCAAAATTCGTGCAAATCGAAGTATATATTGGGACTTTGGCGCACCATTTACATTAAATCGGACGAAAATATATATGAGAGGGGAGCTATATCTAAATCTGAACCGATTTTTCATAATTTCAATAGGAAAAATGTCCTTGGGCCAAATAAGTGAGCTGTGCCAAATTTCATCTAATTCGGATTATAAACGCGACCTGACAGACAGACATGCATAAATCGACTCCGAAAGTGATTCCATGCATATTCTCAAAGGGAACTATGGGTCTATCTCTTTTCATTTTGTATGTTAAAAAAATATGCACAAAGACATAATACCCTCTACCACAGTGGTCCACAACATGGACCAATATTGTTATTTTTCTGCATATACAGTATGCCAGTCTCCAAAAACTCGGAGTGACTTCTTAAAATCTTTGCTAAAATGGAAAACTGCTACTGAAACCTCAACCTTGGTATCAAAATGGGTCGGGCTTTTTGTGGTGGTCATGTCAGAACAGGGATCGGTATTTTTACATATATGTATGCCAGCCTATGAAATCCCCAAATGCCAATTTACAATTACATTGGTGGGAAAATGTGGTTAAAATCTTCAAAATACCGAAACTGGAACGAAAGCAAAAGCAACACGAAAACGTAGACCGATATTGATAATTTTTGGTGGAGGAATTGACAATCCATAAGAAGCTGGAAAATAAAATTGGAGTCAATTCGGTGGAAATACGTGTCCAATATACCGAATATTGCGAGGTGCCGTCGATATTCCGAGGTCAGTATTTATAATGGTTAGTAGAAAGATTTTCTACCCAATGTCAACCCAAAATTAGATCCAATTCAGTAGAGAAAGTTGCCAAAATTCCCAAAAAACCGAACACTCAGAAGTACCGGTATATAGGCGTTACAGACCAAATTACAGCTATTTGGCACCGATTAGAGGTCAACATCTCCTCTGAACCACCTTTTCTGAATCATGTTTTCTCGTAGTAAAACATATTCCATAAGATTAATATTTTTGGTTCAATATCAATAACAATAGGAATCTAGTTTGACCAGAACCCGTCCTAAATGCAAAATTTCGTGATGATTGTTCCATAACTGTGGCCTGTGTAGTGTTTACAAATAATAATGAACAGACGGACGGACACGCATGTCCAGATTGACTCAGCTAGTCGAGATATGTCGATCGGTATACTAAATAGTATACTTATGAAACACACAAAGCTACACATCTACGACGGAGTTCTAACTTTCTAAAGAAGTTTATTACGAGCCTGGGAAATATTTTGTGACATTTGCACCCTCTTGCCCGATTAGAGGTCAACAGCACATCTTCAGTACAGCCCTTCTTATTACTTGTCCAGATTGACTTCAGCATGGATTGTATGGTGATGATCGACTTATAACTGTGGCTTATATATCGATGCAAAAAATTAAGATTTCGGTCCACTTCATCCCAAAATTATTAAGATTGGTCCATAACTGTGGCTTGTATCGTGTTTACAAATTATAATGGACAGACGGACGGACACACATGTCTAGATCGACTCAGCTAGTCGAGATATGACGATCGGTATACTTAAAAGTGGGTCTAGGATCAATATTTCGCGGCGTTACAAACTCTTGGGGCTGCACAAAGCTATAATACCCTGACAACATAGTTGTGTAGGGTATAAAAAAACAAATATACAAAAAATCGATAAACTTATATTTTTGTATGACATCAGGTATTCGTTTTTTTACCGGCATTCAAATTTGTTTACATTTTACCCCCATTGATAATTCTGTTAACAAAATTTTGCAGACCATTTTCGGAACGATAACAATAGAATTATCTTCGAATATTTTTCCCAATTTCTAAACTTTGTGTTTTGCTATTTTTGGTCCGCATACAACAATCATGACATATGGATATGCTGCTGGTCTATTTCCGGTTACAAGCGGACGGAAACAGCAGTGGTAGCAACATCATCATTATCATCATGTTCTAGTTTTGTTATAAAAGTTTGACAATGATTCAAAGTGGACATCACAGCTACCATCGAATAAAAAAAAACTAGCAAACAAAATTTGTGACATACAAACACACACACACACAAAAGCATTCAACCAAAATGTCCTGTTAACGACACTTTTCTTCACTGAATGATTGTTCGTTCGTTCGCTCACTCACGCATCCGTAAAGTGGTCTGTCTATTATTTGCTTTTACTGTTACTCTTTTTTTCAGCACAACAAAAACCTTGACAATGAACCCTTTTTGCTTGCTCGTCCCGCCACTGCTGGCCCTTAACGTGCGAAACAGTCTTCTACGTCAACTACTGTCAAATGAAATTGTGTTATTAAAGTGTCATTTATTTAATGGGACGGGCGCTTGTATTTTTTTTCATATCGCAACACTTTAGGGAAATATTCAATTCAATAGATCATTAATGAAATTCTATTTTCCTTAATTTCATTAAAGCGAAGTGTCAGTCTATTAAAGTGAGTGGGTTTTTCGTCTTTGTGAATTAAAGACATATTTTGTAAGGCAGTAATTGGGCATAGAACTTAAGCAAATATTGAATAAAGTTAAAACGTGGTAATGTTCTATCGGGTCGGAATGGTTTTATGTCAAATTGGGGTTACTTTGATTGGAAAATACGACTAGGACAATCAAAATTCCTGTGGCGGGACCTTTATATAAAGGCTTAGTAAAATATGGATCTGTAATTATAATTTTCTGCAAATTAATTTGTTTTAAACCTTGGAAAGTGCTACTAACACCTAAAAAAGAATACCTTTCCGAACATTGACTACATTTTTTTATTGATAGACTACTTTTAGGGGGACTTCTGTCTATAAAATATGTTTATGAATTGTTTTGTTCGATATGAAGGTCGTTAGCAGGTCTTCTATATATATATATAAATATATACTTCTTCATTTCATCTTCTGTTTACAATAGAAGACTTTTATACGGTTTAAGAGCTTATTTGCCTGTAAAAGACTTTCGAAATATACACAATCTTTGGGGTCTTCTATATACACAGGAGGAGGTAAAGAGGATCTATAGAAGATCCTCAGTCTATAGGATTCATTTTGAAGATCCTCTGTGTATAGATGTTGAATACCTGTCTATAGAATACTTTCACGGAGTCTTTAGAAATCTGGATAATGTCTTGTAATGTCTAATAAGACATTTAGGAGATCTTCAGTATGCAGGACACATTAAGGAGGACTTCTGTTCATTGGGAAGTATCCTGCCTATAGAACACCTTTACGGGGTCTATAAAAACCTGTAGGATGTTTACTGTCTAAGAAAACTTTTAGAGGACCTATATGGGGTCTTCAGTCTGTAAAACTCATTTAAGATATCTTCTATCTTAGGAGGCCTTTTGTCTATATAATACCTTTCTGATGTTTTCTATCTATAGAAGACTTTCTTCGAGGTCTATCGAAAATATGTAGGAGATGTACTGTCTAAGAAAATATCTTCTATTGAATAACTTGAGAGGTATTCTTGTTATAGAAGTTCTTTAGGATTTCTCCTGTCTATAGAAGAACTTTAGGATATATTCAGTGCACAGAAAACATTTTGGAAATATTCTGATATTTAGGAGGTATTCTGCCTAAAGAAGATCTTTAGGAGGTATTCTTTCTACACAATATTATCTATTGTCCTTCTCTTTAAAGGAAACTCATTTAGTCATCCAGGAGGCCTTCCCTTTATGACACATACCTTTATTCCTTCGAAGGTCATAAGTAGGTTATGTATTTATAAAAGGCAACCATACGGATTTCTCTCCATATCAGACTATATGAAAGGCTTACTCTCTATAGAAGGAGGTTGCCCAAATGACATTCTTTCAATAGAATGTCATTTGGATAACCTCCAGCTATGAAAGTCCATATTTAGGCTTCTAATAGTAATGGCCAGTAGCAAGCCTACCACAGGATTTTCTAAAAGAGGTGTAAGCAGTTCTATTGAATCAGCGACTATAAAATACTAAATTACAGCGAATTCGGTTGAAAAACGCGCTTAAGAACCCCAAAGTTCCCAAAATTGAGATGGGCCTATATTTATAATTTTTAGTTTGGTACCCAAAAAGAACCCAATGTACCAAATTTCAGCGAATTCGGTTGAAAAGCGCGCTTAAAAATACCCCCAAAATAACGTAAATTGGGGGTACCGTTATATGGGGGCTATGCCTAAACGTGGACCGATGTAGCCCATCTTCGAACATGACCTGCGTGCAGACAAAATACGACTATATGCAAAATTTTGGCAATCTGTCTCAATTCATTCAGAAGATAGCGTAATTACAACAGAGGGGGGAAATGGCTAGATCGTCTTAGAATTTTATCAAGAATATATATACTTTATAGGGTCGCAAATGAATAATTCGATGAGTTACAAACGGAATGACAAAATTAATATACCCTCCATACTAGCTCCCATATTGGCCCGATTTTAAGTAAATGATTCACCAAGGACCCAAAATATGTCCGAAATGTATAAATGTACTGAAATTAGTATAACCTAACCTGTGACAAGTTTCGTTGAAATCAGTTCAGATTTGGATATAGTTTCTTTGATTGAAACGAAATTTTGACACGAAATTTTGAGCATAGAATGACATATTTGATATATTTTCGACCAACTTCATGTTAATTGGGCCCCAAATATCGATTTACCAAATGAAAAATTTTATATAGGTTGCAGAATGCCATGTCTATTGATTGATCTAAGTTGGTTCACATTTAAAGATCACATATTTTAGATCACCAAATTTCATGTTAATGATCCTTAAATATTTTACATTATTGCAGGTTCTGAATCAATTCATCAATAATTCTAGCGAATCGTCAAATCTGCAACACACAACAACTGTGGCAATAACAAAAGTAACACTTATTAAAACTTATAATTAATTTGTTGTCATTATTTTGACGCGAAACGAAATAATTATTATTGCAAATTTGTTAACGGCCAGTGAACAAAATACAAATGGCAACAACAATGACAAAAACAATATTGTCACTTTTTAACGATTATCTTTGACAACTTCTTTAACAAGTCATTCCTTCATTTATTCAGTCAGTCAGACAGTCACTCGCTCAGTCGGTCAGTTCATTCACTTGACAACTACATCTTTCAGCTGTCATTCGAAGGATATTAAACGTTTAATTAATTAAAAACAATTCTTGAAATATTGCTTGTATTTAAAGAATTTTCATGCTGTTTCTTTTTTTGTTTCAATAGAGGAAAAGTGGGGAGTGCCACTTGACATTTAAACACAACTTTTAAAATAATCTACTTTTCTTCGCTCATTGACGAACGGGGTGCGAAAAATGGCATGCAAATATTTTTTCATGTACTACTTTTTTTAACATACCATATTCATAAAATGTTAGGGGTGGAGGGGAGCCATACAATATGAATATAAAACCCGACTGTCATTGCGGTAACAGAAAAAAAGAAGGATGGAATTGACCAGCTACCATTCTCTCTGGAATGACAGCTGACGGCTGTGATGAAGGCAATGAAATGTCTTGATGTTCGATTTGAAATGATGATTAATGCAATTGTCTGCATGAAATATTTTAGATTGGTGAAATATACATGACGTTTTAAATTGTAATATATAAAGTGCCGGTAGTTAGTGGCACGTTAATGTCTGCGAAAAATTATTGAATAATGAAAATAGTTTTTGATTTGGTTAATATTTTAGAATTTAATATCATATTTAAGAAAAAAAAGATATGGAGAAGTGGATGAGAAAGTATTAAAAAGGAATATCTGTAACGATAATCAAAACGAAGATAGATGACCTTATAATGACCGGTAATAAATTTATTCAACTATAATCGTATCTGCTACCTTTCCTGCAAAAAGCGAAAAATTATAAACTTAATAAAAATTAGTTTCGGTAGTCCTCCGAAAATCAAAATACCATACAAAGTCAGGAAATATGGGGACTACATATGACTCATATGCTGTAAGATCGGCATAAATAAAAAAACAGATTTTTTGGTTAATGATCCAGAATTGTTCGCTATTTTTCACTTTACGAGTATGGTGTGTAAAAAAATCAGATGAATATCACTTTCACACTCATATTGAGAAGCTGTAGAAGTTCAGGCCGAATCAGTAGATGACTCTCATTAGGATATATGTGGATTAATGGCCTGCTCTTTGACGTTGCGTTGATCGTTGTCTCCATCGCTCTCATTTTTTAAACCAGTGGAAAAACGTTGTGAGCATATGGTATTGGCCTGGAGTGGCGGACTTGGAGTTGGCCATGCTACTACTGCCAAATGTTTGGTTGTCACACAGTCGTCCTCCCCTTATTCGAGCTCGTACCGTAAGGTATCTGGGAATACCTATGTCCGAGATCGGTTGAAAGAGAGTTTGATAATGGTCGTGGTATCGTCAAACGTATTTTTGTGGACTAATTGGGACATGAGCATAATGTGTCGCAAATTCTGGCTGGTACTGTGCAGCTTGATCTTCAAGCGAGATGTTGTGCTATAAGTGTGAGTTGCAGTTGCATGAAGGTTATTGACTCAAGCTTTCAGATTCGGTGGATGGGTATAATTGCGGTATCGTTCAGGTGTGTATTGTTGTAGGTTGAGGACTAAGTGAATGGACAATGACAAATGCACTGACGGAATTCTGTTACTATAAGGACATTAGAGATTTAAAAAGTATGGCTTCGGCTTCGAGCCTGAGCGGAGGTGCTGGGTACCCCTAGATTTTGGAGTTGCACCCTGAGAACCCCTAGATTTTTATGTTGTACCCTATGGACCTTTGCAAAGTTTGTTTCGCTCTTCACAATAGGAGTAAGTGAAGAGCGAAACCAGTATGATATTCGATTGGCACTGCATTGTAGTATTTAGTATGCTGATGGGCGTAAATCCATTCATGGACCATTAGGTGGATACTGTATATATAGAGATACTGTATATCCAAATTGGTACAATATAGTCGGTCCTCCTGGTTTTAGTTCTTTCCATACGGGTCTTAGACTATCAGATGTAGTTCCATAAAAATCTATAAGTCCAGCCGCTTCTAATGTTATATGTACATATTTGAAAATCATAGCTCCGCCTTACTTTGTACCAGAGATAAACATGTGATCCCGTTTGAAATTATCGTTTTAGCCGTACAAATGAGAAGCTTCCAACGAAACAAATTGTACACACTACACAACTATGTTGTCAGGGCATTATAACTTTGTGTGACCCCATGAGTTTGTAACGGCGCGAAATATTGGTTCAAGTCCCACATTTTAGTGTACTGATTGTCATATCTCGAGTAGCTTAGTCGATCTAGATATGTGTGTTCGTTCTTCCGTTTGTCCATTATAATTTGTAAACACGCTACAGGTTACAGTTATGGACCAATCGTTATTTGCATGTAGGGTAGTGGTTCTGACCGAAAATGACCCCTACTCGGATTGGAGAGTTATGCGTAAATATTTAAGAGGGTATAAATATTCTGAGATTTACATACTAGATGGCGGAAATTTTGCTCGAGGTTCCGGTTATTGTCAAAGAAGACGCCCTTAATTTTCTGTGTTGATCAAATGATGTTTGGTGAATGAAATAGACCGAAAACTTTTTTCTGGTTTTCTAGTTGTTCCAGATGCCACAATTATCAGCCGAACATCACAATTTTTCCAGGGTAATGAACGTTCACGCGGAACAAATGAACGAATATTTGTTTGCATAAAATAACGAAATTTGAATCCTATGCAAACTTTTTAGTTCAGGAAAACATGATTCGTAAAAGATGCCGCACGGGACATCTAATCGTACAAGAGAGTGCAAATATAACCAAATATAACCTAGGCTCCGAATATAAATCCGCAGCAACGATGGGTAGGGTGTAGGGTACCATATGGTCGGCGCCGTCTGACTAACCCGTAGCTATCTTCCTGATAAAAAAAGTGATTTTCCCAAATTCGAAATGGGGAAAAATATATCCCTTTACAATGTACCTAAAATTAAATTTTTGGTAAAATACAAGAAATTCGTTCGTGACATACGTATTTTGTATTATTTACTCCATGTAAAAATTAAATCTAATTCGCCACAGAGAATAATTCGGTTAGAGAAGCGGGAAATGGAAGTGACCAAAAGAACCACTCGAATATATCTCTTAAGGGGACCCCCCCCATTCTCGGGGTCAAAATTTTTGTTGATATAATTGGAATCTACACTGATTAAAGAATGTCCCTGCAAAATTTCAAGTTAAAATCTCAAGAACTCTTGAAGATATAGCCGATTTATTGTGTCAGCATCAAGTGACGGCTGAAGGGCTTCTCAAACTTTAAACGCGTTTTTCTCTAAACATTTTTTTGCGAATGGCGGGCACGATAACTCAAAAACTAATAACCCAATAGATTTCAAATTTTTACACGTTTCTCTGTGAGTGTACTGCTATCGTATGAACTAGGATAAAGCCAATCGGTGAAGATCTTCCTTATTTTTTAACTTGGTTTTTGGTAAAAAATCGGTGATTTTTCAAAAATATTTTTTCAAAGGTCCGCCATTTTGTTAATTTTAGAGCGAGGTCAATAATCCTAGTTCATACGAGAGCCAGACATGTACTCTTTCTAACACCGTTGGAATTTTCGAATTCCGATGTTCCAGTGAGGAGTTATCATGCCCGCCATCAAAAATAAGGACTTTTCTTTGATCACAAAAAACAACAACAAAACAACAACAAAATTTTTTTGTAAATTATTTTTCTTCCTTTTTAAATCTTCAAATATATATGTGCAAAGTTACAAACCTTAACAAGCATTGGTATTCATTTACCAGCCCATTTAAAATCTTAAAAATAAAAAATCGTGAATGGGGGGCGGGGGTTCCCTTAAAGAAGTGTTCAGTTCGTCTTCGACTGTTCACAAGAAAGACGCATTTAAAGAGTTAATCACGCCTATGGGCTTAAAAAAATTACAAAATGGAGCTGTCTTAAGCTTTCGCTTAACTTGCCACGTGTTTTATCTATCGAACCAAACTAAAAATATAAGAAAACCTCGTTACATATGGTGTATGGTCCTATACCTTCTATTTCAATAGAATGTGGACTAGCTGGAGGAGAAACTGCCTCCAGTATTTAAAGAGGAAAAAATAAGTGTTAATTATAAAAACCGCAGTGTATTCGTAACCCGCAGCCTGGGTAATATTTTGCAATATTTGCACTCTGCTGAAAGTGGCAACGATTCCTCGCTGGTCTATTTCGCCATTTGCAGTACTCTTTTCGATAATGTACTACGCCTTTCGATGAGTTGCTTTTTGCTCAGCCCTAAGGCTAATGAGGACATATACACTATAGAATTTGATAGGACGAAAATGTCCCTGATCGGGTTAAACAACAAGAATAGTTGGCTCAAAACCTTTTTAAAAAAATTTGGAGTAGGTTTAGAAATATCCTCCCGTCCTAATATTTCTTCTTAACTCAAATAGAGCTCCAACATAAATATTTCGGTTCACTCCTACTGGTAATTCCAACTCAAATTGTCAATATTTTGCTGAAAATGAATTTATAATGTCCTGCGAACAGAGTAGACGTTTTGATCTAACCTAATATTTTTACCAAACCTACTTGATAGGTTCAACATTTTGATTTTTTGTAAACTTTGGAAATCGCAGTATTTTTTACCAAACTCAAAAACGGGATCTATCGATTAACTCTTTCACAAAATGTCAATATTTGGTAAATTTTAATTCTTATATGAAGCTAGATGATATCAAATCGATTGATACATACTGTAACATTTTAGAAGTAGTCTATCGGCCCACTCGTTTTCGTACCTATGAGTTTCCCTCCACTGATGCTTGTGACTATCATTGTGTAATATGTCTTGAACAATCTATTTTTAAATAATTACCTGTTATGGGTTTTCCAATAGTACCATTTGGATCACAAAAAACAACAACAAAATTTTTTTGTAAATTAGTTTTCTTCCTTTTTAAATCTTCAAATATATATGTGCAAAGTTACAAACCTTAACAAGCATTGGTATTCATTTACCAGCCCATTTAAAACCTTAAAAATAAAAAATCGTGAATGGGGGGCGGGGGGTTCCCTTAAAGAAGTGTTCAGTTCGTCTTCGACTGTTCACAAGAAAGACGCATTTAAAGAGTTAATCACGCCTATGGGCTTAAAAAAATTACAAAATGGAGCTGTCTTAAGCTTTCGCTTAACTTGCCACGTGTTTTATCTATCGAACCAAACTAAAAATATAAGAAAACCTCGTTACATATGGTGTATGGTCCTATACCTTCTATTTCAATAGAATGTGGACTAGCTGGAGGAGAAACTGCCTCCAGTATTTAAAGAGGAAAAAATAAGTGTTAATTATAAAAACCGCAGTGTATTCGTAACCCGCAGCCTGGGTAATATTTTGCAATATTTGCACTCTGCTGAAAGTGGCAACGATTCCTCGCTGGTCTATTTCGCCATTTGCAGTACTCTTTTCGATAATGTACTACGCCTTTCGATGAGTTGCTTTTTGCTCAGCCCTAAGGCTAATGAGGACATATACACTATAGAATTTGATAGGACAAAAATGTCCCTGATCGGGTTAAACAACAAGAATAGTTGGCTCAAAAGCTTTTCAAAAAATTTGGAGTAGTTTTAGAAATATCCTCACGTCCTAATATTTCTTAACTTAAATAGAGCTCCAACATAAATATTTCGATTCACTCATACTGGTAATTCCAACTCAAATTGTAAATATTTTGCTGAAAATTAATTTATAATGTCATGCAAACAGGGTAGACGTTTTGATCTAACCTAATATTTTTACCAAACCTACATCATAGGTTCAACATTTTGATTTTTTGTAAACTTTGGAAATCGCAGTATTTTTTACCAAACTCAAAAACGGGATCTATCGATTAACTCTTTCACAAAATGTCAATATTTGGTAAATTTTAATTCTTATATGAAGCTAGATGATATCAAATCGATTGATACATACTGTAACATTTTAGAAGTAGTCTATCGGCCCACTCGTTTTCGTACCTATGAGTTTCCCTCCACTGATGCTTGTGACTATCATTGTGTAATATGTCTTGAACAATCTATTTTTAAATAATTACCTGTTATGGGTTTTCCAATAGTACCATTTGGAATAACCCTCCCTCCTACATCCAAAACTAAGTATTTGCTTTAAAACAAATCCAGATCTCACGTGTAAGCTATAAACCAATATCTAATTAAATTTATTCGCTACGCCACTTTTTTCTTCAGAAGAAGAGGAAATAAACAGGAGTTTATTTTATAGATTTTTTCTCTTTTTTTTTGCCTTACATAACATCTTTAGACGAAGCATTTGCTGTAACATAAAACCAAATCACGGAAGATAAGGCAATGACGATTGAAAAATACATATTAGCCACAACGCACTAGGGTTGCCACTTTAGATCTGCGGTGGTGCAAATGCAATTTTCTCCAGGTAATAAAGACAGGACAAAATCCCTATTTTACTTCAGGCTTTTGCAATTTTATTGATCTTTTCCAGGAATCCGAAAAGAATTATGTTAGATGTTAAGAAAAATTTTATTAAATTTTTTATATCTCTTAAAATAGAAGTATCTACTTCAAAGGTCAAAATATAAAAAAAATCTAAAGGTGGAGGGATTGTAATGAAAGCATTGTCTTTTGTTGTTGTGGGTGTTTGTGAGTTTGTTTCTAATATAAGTTAATATAATTTGTTGCAATATGATCCATTAAGGATGGTTGTTATATGACACCTTCAGCTGATAATGGGGAATTACAATGAAAAAGAAAAAAAAAAACATGAAAACCAAAAGAAAAAAAATCACTTGAAAGGAAAAATGTTATGGTCATGTTTTTAGTGGTTTCACAAGAAGAGAACCTAAAGCACGTTGTGAAATTGGAAAAATGTATAGCTTCTTGTCATCAGCGACCATAAACACAATGTTATTCACCACAGCGTGTGTCTGTGTCGGTGTTTATGAGAAATGTTAAAAGTCGAATTAATCTCTTTTGCTAAGGATAATAAATCCTCGTTGCTTGTTGGAATAATAAATCTGACAACAAACATATACAAATTCTATGCTACTAATTTGAAAGGTCAATTTACCTTGTTTGTTACTGTTTGTAGGAAAGGAAGTGTGTGTGTGTGCTTCGCAGTATGAAATAATCTGACTAATGTGCTAAAACTCATGATAATGTTATAACAGATTAAGATCATAAGCTCTATGGAGTAGTCTACTCTGGGAAAATTAACACATTTACAAGTAGGGGAGACTGGGGCACCTTCGGCACTTTTTTTTTTAAACTCTATATCTCAGTACTTATTCAACATATATAACAACCTTAAGGGCGATTATTTTCCTCTGACACTTAATTATATAAAATAGTACCAAAAAGATATAAAAAAATAGTATTAGTTAAAAAATTTTACAGTTTTGTAAAAAAAATCAAATTCGCCGAATGTGCCCCAACCCGGGGTAGCTTCGGCATTTGATGGGGCACATTCGGCAGCATAGTAATAGCCGGGTAATTGTCATCGCTATCAGTCTGGATGAAAGTCTGATCCTCTAAAGGCTCTATTTGGTTTTAGTACGTCACACAATGTTTGAATTATAGGACTTTATTTTCTAGCGGCGGACGTTTACATCTCAAGGCCGCACACACCATCAGAAATAGGGGTTTTCTATCGCATTTTCGTCAATACAAGCACGTTTGATCTTATATATGAAATTTCTAACCATATTAAAGGATTAGTTTTAAAGACAAACTCAAAAACATTTTAAGGAAATAATATTGCACAATCTGTATATGGCCGAATGTGCCCCACTTTAAAATGCCGAATGTACCCCGAATGTACTTTTTATAGTTTTTTTCATTTTTTTGATTAGTTTTGTAAAAATATTATATTTTTAAATATTTTTATAATAAAACACATCGTAGTTTACCACTTTTTAATAATATTGTCTTAAAAATTTAAAAAGTTTTATACACGAAATACTTACGAAATGGAATTGAAATATTACAGAAACATCTATAAAAATACAAAAACCCATGTATCTAAATAAGCTTATTAGCTAGAAATTTCAAACTTTGTGTCAGTTATTTATTTCGATATTCGATGCCTATGTATCGAAACTAGTGATCTACGGTGAGAGCTTCATATCGAAAACGCGATTGCCGAAGGTGCCCCAATGCCGAAGGTGCCCCAGTCTCCCCTATCTACTATATAAATAGGGGATGCTGGCGGAGATTAGAGGGAGCTACCAAGGCCTGATGTGAGAAGACGAAGATGAGTAAATAAAGGCTATGGTCCGACTGAACAAAGCTAAATCCCACATTTCACACAACATTACCAGAAAAGCGATCAGGTTTTTAAACCGTCCACAAGGCAACAAATTTCACATGATGTGACTACTAATTTTTCCGGTATCCTGATTCTAAATCGCTGATTGAGGAACCGATTGTAGCCCTTGCACTATTTTTGTACGGTATATTGATCCCAGTGTCAATGTACACCTTCATTGTTTTAAGTCCTAAACAGTAAGGAAAGTAGTAAAGTCGGACGGGGCCGACTATATAATACCTTCACCATTTCTACATATGTATCCTAACAGACGTCGACTTTTCGAAGGAAAATTGACATTAAATTGAACGAAATTATATATTTAATCTTTATATAAGTGTACCGATTAACACCAATCCATGCACATGCCTTTCTGCAACCTTTGATAAATTTCATTTCAATTTTAATCTCAATCAAACACCCGTTCGAAATATCTATGGAGCTATGTTTGCATCTGCACCAATTTTAACAAAAGACAATAACGTCATTGTAGTCTCAATTTGACACGTTGTGCAAAATTCCGTATCTATCGGACAAACATTAGGAGTTTAGTGCACCATATACCTAAAATCGGACGAAAATAAATATGGGAGCTATATCTAAATCTCGAACAATTTGCACGGAACATAGCACTCGTCATTCAAGGCCCAATTCAATACGCTATGCCAAATATCGTGCAAATCGGAAGAAATATAGGGGTTTTGGTACACTATTTACATAAAATCGGACGAATATATATGGGAGCAATATCGAAATCTGAACCGATTTCAACAAAACTTTGCGTTCATCATTCAATAGCTAATTCAGTACTCTGTGCAAAATGTTGTCTCCATCGTACAAATATTGGGTGTTTGGTGCACCATTTACATAAAATCGAATAGAACTGTATGGGAGCTATATTTAAATCTGAACCGATTTCAACAAAACTTGGTATACGTCATTCTGTACCTAATTCAGTGCCCTGTGCAAAATTTTGTCTCAATCGGACCAATACTGGGAGTTTGGTGCACCATTTGCATGAAATCGGACGAAATTATATATAGGCGTTATATCTAAATCCGAAACGGTTTTCTCCAATTTCAATATTGTTCGACATGTGCCAAATTTCATTCAAATCGGATCATAAATGCGACCTGTATTCTGTTCACAAAAATACATGAACGAACGGACGGATATGCATTATCCACCTATTCCTTAGTCCAGTCTGTGATTGCCTGATGAACTAGAGTGGCTTCTATGGATTGGATAGGCGTTTCTGCATATTTGAAGGCTGCACCACATTGGATAAGTAAATATATACGCCATAGAATACAAATGTTGGTCTATTTGACCTGCTTAATACTGACCGATCTTCATCATAACAGGCATGCTTATTCGTAACGTTCGAGTAATCTAGACCGACCAGAACAACAGACAAAAAAGTTTTTGGTCAAATAAATGGTAGCCGATCATTACTAAAAAACCAGTAAGGAAAGATCAAAAGTCGGATCGGGCCGACTATATGATACCCTTTTTTTATCACTCTGTATTCGAGGCACCATTTACATAAAATGGAACGAAAATATATAAAAGACCTATATCAAAATCTGAACCCGATTTCAACAAACCTTAACACATATAATTTTTTCCTCAATTGCATTCGATATGCAAAAATTTGTCTCTATCGGACAAATGTTGGGATTTTGGTGTATCATTCACAAAAAATCAGACGAAACTATGTATGAGAGCTATATCTAAAATTGAACCGATTTTAACAAAACTTCGCAGACATCATTTTGGACCTAATTCAGTACTCTGTGCAAAATTTTGTCTCAATCGGACAAATATTGGGAGTTTGGTGCATCATTCACGAAACTATACATAAGAGCTATATCTAAATCTGAACCGATTTTCTCCAGTTTCAATAAGGTTATTCCCAGGACCAAATAAGTGAACTGCGTCAAATTTCATCCAAATCGGATCATAAATGCGAAAAATACATGGACGGACAGACGGACATGCATAAATCGACTCAGAAAGTGATTCGATGCATATTCTCAAAAGGAACCATGAGTCTATCTCGATTCCTTTTGCCTGTTACAAACATATGCACCAAGACATAATACCCTGTACCACAGTATGGTAAAGGCTATAAATAGGAGTATCCTTTGGCCAAACCCCGTTCTACAATGCAAGATTTCGTGACGATTGGACATAACCGTGGCCTGTATCGTGTTTACAAATTATAATGGACAGATGGATGGTCACACGAGACACACATGCCTTGATCGACTCAGCTAGTCGAAATATGACGATCGGCCTAGAACCAATATTTCGCGGCGTTATAAACTCTTGTGGCTACACACACACATCTATAATACACATACAACATAGTTGCGTAGAGCATATAACCCCTTTTTATATTAACATAGATTGATTATAGATTTGTAGATATTCCATCATAGAATAGGGGATATTCTGAACGCGAAATTGTCTGCTTATAATCTACAAAGTAGTCTATGACGATTTAATCATTTCTGTCTGACTGTACATATGTTGGAATCGTACTAGCTTTAGAGGGTATCGAGATAAAAAGCTAAAAAATCAGGTTCGCAAATGTGACATAACATTCCATATTTAGGTATAGCCCCATATAATAATTTATCACAATTTTCGGTATTTGTTGTCACCATTCTTGGACTTCGTCTGTTAGGCTTGCCGAACATATTATTATCATATTCATATTAATGTGGTGTGAATTAGCAATCCTGCCAATTAGAACTTCTTTACCTCTTTCAGTTGCTTTTCTCACCAGTCGCTGCAGTCGCTTGCCATTGAATACTTGTCTAACCATATCAAAAATAGTCTACTCTTTGTTCTCCTCCCTGTGTAAGACTTAGCACCTCTTCACAAGCAGTGTTTTGTTCTGCAGAACACCTCCAACATATCGTGAACTCGCAGCCCAACTTCTGACGAATACCGTTGAACTTGATTGTTTCGTTTATGGAGACAATACTTGCTACTAGTTTTCTCAGAGCTTCTAGGCTATTTTAGTTTCCGGAAGCACTATTCTGATCGATCATTGCATAGCAGAGCTCGTCTCTATAGCCCCTTCTGGCATAACATGATAGCTCCTTACCAATTGTTTTGCACTTAAAACATACAGTCAATCCTTAATCTCAATATTTTTAATCGAAATAAATATTACCCAAAACATACCTTTTGTATTTACGCTGCAATTAAATACCTCCTACGTATTTTTTAGCTGCATGGCTAATTTAAAAAGATTGAAAAAAACACCTAGTGCTCGTTTCTTATCAAATTCCTAACTAATCAAATAATGTTGGAGCAAAAAACAAAAAAAATATTGCATTTCGTAAAAAAGGAAAGGGCAGGAGACAACAAGTAGACACATCCCATAACTTCTGTTGTACATTTTTTGTGTGCAACGTTTTAAGAAGAAAGGTCAGCACAAGCAGTGGCGTAGATGGAACATTGGGTGGCATTGGAAAAAATACTTTAGGGGTGCACTTTAATCCTTTACGAGTTTTCCAACAATTTGTGGGACCACTCTGCCATAAAACAACTATGTACGTCAGTACAGGACAACTGACTGAAGAAAGAAGTTCAAAACGAAGACTCTGCATTATTCAATTTGCCACCGTAATGTGTTGGCAAATATTCTTTTGTATTCATCTTCATCGTTTGCTTTCTTTTGTTGTGTCGTTTATAGCAGTGTGTTTGTCGTCTTATGTCTCTCGATGGCTAAGTTCAGGTGTAAATGGCTTTAAAATGAACATCTAACGATTGTTCTTTTTCCGAAGTTGTTGGGTTTGTCTCCACGGGTTTTTGTTGTTGCTAAAATGTTGTCTGTAAAAAATTGTTCTGACCTCTTTCTTTATTGGGTGATAAAAGGTAATTATTCTTTCTTTTCATTTCTTGCTCAGTTGTTTCTTTTTTTCTGAAATATTTTTCGTGATTGTCATTTGTCGGGAGAAAATGGAAATTGGAAAATTAATTGACCGTTAAATTATGGACTTCATTTATTATTTCGCAATTGTTGTTGGTGTGAGTGTTGAAAATGAAGAGGTTTAACATTATTAGGTCTATTTTTTTGGAAATAGAGGGTGGTTATACAAATTATTGGCGGTTTTTATTTGCACCTAAAAATTTACGGAAGTCATTATTGTTTTGGGATACATTTTTTAATGGTAATAAAATGTTGTCAAGTGGGTGGATTTACGTGGGTAATGGAATTAGGAAAGTTATATTTGTCTTTGGCCTGTTGCTCGTGGGAAGATTAGTGCTATGATTTTATTAAGTGTGGAAATTAAGGGATTTTTTTAAGGTTTTTAAGAGTTGATAATCGGGTTTGAACATTGGTATATAGCAGCAGCCAAATCGGTGAATCGTGAATGCAACAGATAGACTGGCATGTCTATAATATATATTCCAAAGAGACCCCTCACTCTAGATTTGAAATTGCGTCGATTTTTCTGAATCCCATTTTGGGAGCAATATCTAAATCTGAACTGACTTAAATGAACCTTAACACACATCATTTTTGACTCAATTGCATTCGCTATGAAACCTCTTGCATAAATCGAAAAACATAGGCTCCTTGCCGCACCATTTACATAAAAGCGGACGAAAATATATAGTGGATATATATCAAAATTTTAACCGATTTCAATAAAACTTTGCATACATCAATTAGGACATAATTCAGTACTCTGTGCAAAATTTGGTATCAACCCGGCAAATATTGGGAGTTTAGTGCAACATGTACATATCAAACGAAAATATATATGGGAGCTCTATCTAAATCTGAACCGATTTCAACAAAACTTCCAGTGCGTCAACTTGTAGTAATTTCAGTACGCTGTGAAAAAAATTTGTCTTAATCAGAGAAACATTAGCAGTATGGGGCTCCATTTTACATGAAATCGGGGGAAAAATATATATGGAAGATATATCTAAATCTGAAACGATTCTAACAAAACTTCGCATTGTCAATCAAGACCTAATTCAGTATTCTGTGCAAAATTTTGTCTCAATCGGATAAATATTGAGTTTTTGGTGCACCGTCAGTGTTGCCAATTTAGCACTTTTAGTGCTAGATTTAGCACTTTTTAAACTCGTTTAGCACCAATAAATTGATCTAGCACCTAGCATCTTTTTTAGCATTTTTATTTTTTTCTGAAAATTTTTTAAAAATGTCGGTATTTTTGGTTTCATCCCAAATTTCTCAATGTTTCACGATGTGAATTAGATTTTCCAATGTTAGAAAAGTGTCAGTAAATCTGCGAACATGTAAAAAAGCTTGACCGGCCAAACATTTTATACCCTTAAAAACGGTCGGGTACTTTATATGTTGGCCATGTTGTTGTCTGTTTTAAAACTACAGCCACTTCGGTGAAAAAAAGGTTTTAAAACCTCAAAAGTACGCAAATAGGACTAAATGTTATATGTGACGTATGCCCAAAATTAACCTACGTTGGAATTTTTCTGCATAAATAGGCTCTACCCTAAAATAACCTAGAGAATGCTGCTAAAATCTTTAAAATACCGAAAATTTGGCGTTAAATTTATATGCCAACTTTGACCAAGGTTGATAATTATCTGCATATATGCCAGCCTCCAAAGCCCATCTTTGGTGGGAAAATGTTGTTATAACCTTCAAAATTGTTATAAGGTAGCTGACGGCATTAATCCGTTTAAATCAAAAGTATCAAATCATAGTCAATTCGGATGTTCACAAAATGCCGACAAATGTGTGGTACCGCCATTTGGGAGCTACACCGAGCAAAACCCAATAATAAAAATTTTTGGTAGAGCTATTCTCTGTCCAATGAGAATTCAAAGCCACTTCGGTTGAAAAACGAGCCTGAAGTCACCAAAACACCGAATAATGGAAGTACCGCTCTATGGAAATTATTCGGAAACATTGTTGATACTTTTTGGTGGGGAGATTGTTTACCCAATGAGAATTCAAAATATTATATATAGTTAGATCGAATTCAGTTTTAAAACTTAACTGGACTTAAATGCTGACTAATATTGGCAATTTGTAGTAGGAAATTTTTGTACAAAGAGAGGAACCCAAAATACTAAGGTTCCGCAAATTAGGTTCAAGAACTTGCCCAACAATTTAAAAATTCGATATATTGGAGTTACGTTTGTATGGCACCATCCTAAAAAGGATATGTCCCATTTCCAATACCAAAAAAACTAGGATGAGTAGTAATGTGTACAATAGTGCGAGCTGTATCGTTATTTAATCAAACAGACGACATGGCTAAATCGACATAGAATTTATATATTCTGATAAAGAATAAATGGGGTATCAGTTGAATATACACTAACTCCACTTTTTGTAGAACGAATTTTTAAGAAATACAGATCTCATTATTAACTATAATCAAATGTAGTTTTATACACTTTTATCTGGCACTTTTCGAATTTTTTTTAGCACTTTCTAGCATTTTGTAAACAAAATCTAGCATTTTTTATCTACAAAGTTTTGGCAACACTGTGCACCGTTTACATAAAACCGAACGAAACTATATATGGACGCTATATCTAAATCTGATTCGGTTTCCTCCAATTTGCATAGGATTCGTTTTTGGGCCTGTGATCTGCACATTTCTCACAATAGTACATGGACGGATGGACATGTATAAATCGACTCAGAAAGTGATTCTATGCGTATTATCAAAAGGAATCATGGGTCTATCTCGATTCCTTTTCAACACAGAGTGGGGAAGGTTGTAAATTCGTACTTTAATACCAAGACCACTTCTTGCATCAACTGCATTGTAGCAAAATACTGATCTCTAAGTAAACTAAATGCAATAAAACGTGATGATACCTGTAAAGAATAATTACTTGAATGGTGTCAGGATCGAAATTAATGCCAAGTCCAGTCCATTGTGAAGGCTTCCCACTCAGTTTTCATCGATGGCATAATGAGTTATCAAAGGGTCATATAGATAATATATATTGTATTGTTATAATTCCGTTTTTCGTATTTTCCAATCGGAAAAATTCTGTTTCGATTTAGCCAACTCTGCTATTCATCAGGATATTTAATGTTGTTAGTCTATAGTTTCAATTGGTTAATTTAGACACTCCATTATAGCTTGGATATCTGCCTGATTGATCGAATTGTGATATGAAAGGAAGTTTCAGTACCGTGTTTTTTAATGAAGACTCTCAGACCTATCCTTTCTGCTTCACGGGAGTCATCTGTAAAACAACAGTTGTTTAAAACCGGTATAAACATCTGTTCTATTATCTGAAAATACGGTTCAGACCCGCATCTGTAACCACAAATAATTACTATTGACGTGTTTTACATGAGATCTATTTGTAGTAAATATTTCACACTATACCTTCCGATTTGCACGAAATTTGGCATATCGTACTGAATTGAGTCTAGAATGATGTGTGTAAAATTTCTTTATAATCGGTTCAGTTTTATATATAGCTCCCATATATATTTTCGCCCGATTTCATGTAAATGGTGTACCAAAGTCCCTATGTATCTTTCGATTTGCACAAAATTTGGCATATCGTACTGAATTGAGACTAGAATAATGTGTAAACATTTTCTAGAAAATCGGTTCAGATTTCTATATAGCTCTTATATATATTTTCGACCGATTTAATGTAAAAGGTTCCCCAAAGTCCCTATATATCTTTCGATTTCCACGGAATTTGGCACAGCGTACTGACTTGAGTCTAGAAATATGTGTGCGAAATTTCGTGGAAATCGGTTCCGATTTAGATATAGCTCCCACATATATGTTCGACCGATTTAATGTAAATGGTTTACCAAAGTCCCTATATATATTTCAATTTGCACTAAATTTGCCATAGCGTACTGAATTGAGACTAGAATGATGTGTATAAATTTTCTTGAAAATCGGTTCAGATTTCGATATAGCTCTCATATATATTTTCGACCGATTTTAAAAAAAATTAAGCACCAAAGGCCCAAAGCTAGGCCGATTGACACAAAATTTTGCACAACGTACTAAAAATAGTTTAGCCAAGAGTGTGTTAAGTTTTGTTGAAATTAGTCTATAGTTTCAATAGCTCCCATATAGTTTCGTCCGATTTTAAGTAGGACCCAAAATATGTCCATTGGGAACAAAACGTACATAAATTAGTCTAAATTAGTTTATGATCTAAGTCGATTCACATTTGGATAAAGGTCACATTTTTTAGTTTATCCAATTTCATATTAATGGTCCTTCTGCTAGGATCACCCATAGTAATACACCCATAGTGGCGAAGGGTATCATATAGTCGGCCCCGTCCGACTTTACTACTTTCCTTACTGGTTTTTAATTTTATAAAGAATTTTTTTTTTATATTTTGTGGTAAAAAATCCTGTGTTCAACAAAATAAAGCTGAGATGAGGCCAAAGGGTTCGACATAGAAGGTGGATATGTTTTACAAAAATGTTCCTCATTCGATTTAACTGAAGCCATGCCATCCCAAAAACAACCTGCAAAGAGCCGTAAATTTTCATGAATTTATGAGTGACCAGCAAAAAATCACGACATTACTTAAAAACTTGACCTATGGCAAAATATGACTTTCTGGCTTCGTAATATACCATAAGGAATTTTTCACCCACATACTATGAGCTCCATTTTGTTGCATTATGGTGTCTATGGAATGTCGATACAATATTATCTTTAGGGTCCTAGTCGGTGCAATGCACCTCAAATGTTTTATGTTTTCTGGACTAATGCATTTACATTATATTTGTATACCATTTCTGTCCACCAATCTGCACATGCCTATGTTAAAATTTGTCTTATATCGCTCTTACTGATCCAGACCCTCAATGGAGTACCTATGGGCCTTGTCGACTTGTTCCTGTATGTGATAAATATTAAACATTGTTTAATGTGGCAATCTCTTGTATTGAAATATTGGCTCTTCGAACTTCATCGTTTCTCACGTTTTGAGTTTTTTAGGATTTTGAGATTTTCATTTCCATTGAAAGTTGTTGAAATTTTTCTTTAGGTCCATTTTTTGGATAACATCCATACAATGTTTCCACATATATTTGTTTGGGAAAATTTGTCATCAAAAATGGCTGCAATTAACAGTTCTGGTGCCAAATGGAATGGTTAATGGTATAAAAAGTATGGCCTGACCCAAGTTAATGCCGTTTCAAGTGTTCAAAAGTTTTGAAAAAAGGTGTTTGCATAATAAGAAAGTCGACTTTTCGATTATGCATATAATAGACATATGAACTCCTCTCAAGTAATACCATAATCCAAAATTAAAATAGTTCATCGTTTTTCAATATAACGCCTTTAACGTCATTGTGTATCTTTCGGCCATTTGTTTTTAATTCAATTTACAATTTCCATAAATTGAAATCTCTTCAACTCACTTAAACATAATTTTCTTTCGAAGACATATTTTGTTCGCCTTATTGCAAGGTAATAATAATATCAATTTACGGCAATTTATTACCAATCTCATCAACTTCAAGTTCAGTTCACTTACTGGGCCAAAAGTAATTTAAATATTTCATAATTTATTGAAACTCATAAAGACCTTGAACAAATAATAGTATGTCTAAACCATTTGTTGGCAGACAAAAATATGTTTTTTTTAAGATGAAGAAAAACAACAGCAACAACAAATTTAATAAAACAAAATTAAATTTTAAATAAGATTTCAACTGACAGTTCTCTGCTCTTAGACTAAACCAGAAAACCTAGCCATGCATTTAGAATAGACTTACATACATATAAATATATGGTGTGAATGAATGAGTGTTGAGTGAGCTTCGTTTTGAAAGTAAATAAACACTTCAACACCAAAACATACATGAATATGTATTTACACATGTATGTGTGTGCGTGTGTGCTTGCCACGTTTAAGTGTAAATGTGTGAGCTGAAGATTCTGTTCTTTTTTATATAAAACACATACTTATGTAGTTGTTACCATAACATGTCAAGTGTCAACCACAATGTTCGCCACATTTAGAAATTACGAAAAAAAGAAGCAAATCTGAAAAATAACAGACTTTTACCCTCTTTTTGGGAGAAAACAAAATCGTTTCACAAGATTATCCTGACAATGTATGAGATGCTTAAAATGTGTGCAGTGTTTTTTTCTTCTTTTTCGTTTTTTGGCAATTGTTATTTTTGTGTTTTATTAAATACGAGAGTTATTCCTGTTTTGTTCAGTGTTAGCCGACGAACTTAATTTTGTGTAATATACATAGGTAAATATATAGTACTTTTTTCGGGGTAGAAATTGTAGAAATTTCAACAAGGATAATATGAGTTTTTTTTGTAAATTAAAAATGTGTAAATAATTACCAGCATAATAAAGTTTAAGTTTGTTGTTGGCTGAAGGTCAACATTGAATTTCAAATCTGTGATAGTTTTTACATTTCCAGATAGTTTTTACATTTCCAGCCAATTTCAGTAGTGTTGGCGGTTTATTTGGGATACCATTTGTATTTTGTTTTTGCAAAATAGTCAGGCTGAATTCAAGTTTGCTGTTTTTATAAAAAATGTTCCGCGGTTTATATCTATATGTATATGAGAATCAGTGTTGGACAACAAAAAATACATACTTTTCATATCCTCTACCATGAGATGGACATGCCAAATACTTAAAATGGATAAAGGTTAAGACATTGGACCTTGGAGCTATACCAAGGCTATACCTCAAACATATAGCCCAAACATTGATCGATATTTAATTTTTTTGGTAAGAAGATTGAAAATGCTTTTGAAACCTGTGCCCAAAATTCCGAGGTACCGTAGAATCTACGGCGAAACATTTATATTTGGTAGGTACCTTTGTTTGAGGGATAACAGGAAGATTTGCTGCGGAATGAAACCACAAAATACCAAATTGCAGTCCTTTCAGTTGTGCTCAATAGGGAATATTTAGGTTCAGGGAACTATGTACCTGTACCTAATTATAACCTCAGCCTTGTGTAAAGAGGGTATATACCCTTTGATACGGCAAAAATTTGCTAGTCGACATATTGGGTTTAGACCCTATGATTATTTGGACCAAATCCGTTTCAGACAATTTTGAATCTATTTAACCGTTCGTCTGGCTGGTTGGTGCGCACGATAACTCCCAAGGAGAGTAACCGATTTCATCCAAACTTTGCACACCGTTCGTCCGGCCGACTGGCTATGGCGCACGATAACTCTCGAGGAGAATAACCGATTTCATCCAAACTTTGCACATCGTAATATTTTTTCCAAACATAGCTGAAGTTCGAAGATGGGGAATATCGGTTCACTCCTTCTAGTATCTCTTTCACAAAATTGTCAACATTTTGGTTAAAATTTAGTTTACAATATCATGCAAACGGACTATCCGATTTGAACCAAACTTTGCAAAAAACTATAGTCTATACCAAGCCTAGATCATGCCCGAATATAAGACTTATTGGTCCAAGCCTAATACTCATAAAGGGTCAACATTTTCAATATTTAAAATTTCAATATTAGGTGAATGGCACGTACGATTTGATTAATACTTTGCTCATCATAATATTCCACACAAAATGGTTCAAAGTTTGTTGAACATGAATTTTATAATATCATGCTAAATTACTATCTGAACTACACTTACTATACTATACTATATTGAACTACACTTTGCATAGCCTAATATTTTAATCATGCCTCTGTAATGTTGTAACATGGAACATATCGGTCCACTCCTTCTGGTACCTTCTCCACAATGTCTCAAAATTTGTTGATTCAATATCATGGTAATGGAATAACTGTTTTGTTTGAAACTTTGGTAATCGTAATATTTTACCAAAATGTTGCTAAGATGGGGTCTATAGGGCAACATCATCTGGAATCTCCCCAAAGATGTTAAACACTTCGAAAAAATATACCTTATATAAAGCGAACAATAAAACCTTCGTTTTATTCCGTAGACCTCTGCAAACCATAGGCTGAGGGTATATAAAAGGCCCAAGATCTGTTTTAAATATTGCTAACACTATTGATATACGGACAAGACTAAGTCGGCATAGGCAATGAAAAACCATCATGTAGCTCTGCGAAAAACTGATTTAATGAATTCAATCGTGGCTAACAACGGTTCGATTACGATGATCGTCAAAAAACATTTCGCCACTTCTTCATTAGTAGTGTATTGTTCTGCAGACTTCAATCATGCGTTCTCTTGTGAACTCGCTATTCCAACCTCTGACGAAGAATGAGAAAGAAAATCTACTTTCTTCATTGTGGTGGTGACATTTTTTTGCTCTTCTGCAGATCTATGAGAAGGTCAGCCGTATCCTTCTGGATATCCGTCTGCTGTTCGCTTTTATGTCTGCCTGATTTCTTGTCGTGGGCTTGGCAATATCCTCACTTATTTCCGGAATTTGAGTTCGAGTATCTGTTTATGTCGCAAGGTTGGGTCGAGAATAGTTCTTCCTGAACTCAAATCCATTTTTGTCGGATGTGATGCTCCCTATCTCACGATGATGACGGGGTGTGACTCGTGGGCAGAGCAACGACATCTGCTGGTACTGAGTTATTTTGGTTCTGTACCGGAACTTCATTATTTCATACTAGAACGGCACGAAAAGTACTAAAAATATCATGTGGTACCATTTGAATTTGGCGAACCGGTAGAATTAGAATTCTTAAATTTGGAATGACGTCACTGATGGAATGCAGAATAAATTAACCAAAGGGATTTTTTTCTGTGTTTCGAACTATCAGTATTCGAAAAGTACTAAAATTTACTATATTTGGTGCCATTCCGTAGCATGTGAACGGATAGAGCTAAAAACTTGAAATTTGGATTGCAAATACAGGTTGAGATGTAGGATCAATATAAGGAGGTTATTTAGCAAGTGCGTATGAAAAGTACTATTTGATTTGGGTGAACCGATAGAGCTGGAAGTCTGAAATTTGGAAATACGATTACTGTTGGCGTGTAGGTAGTAAGTGATACTAAATTTGATTCAATTTGAATTTTGGGTGAATCGATAGAGCTGAAATCCTAAAATCGAAAAATAAAATTTCTATTGGTTGGTTTTGGAAATCCGTACATATGTGTACTAAATTAGGTACAATTTGAATTTTGGATGAACCGAAATAACACAGTTCATGTAATTTGGAGTTAGGATCACTTTTGGGGTTCAGAATTGGAGTATGCAGCAAGTTTTGGAAATTCGTACTCATGTGTATTAAATTGTACCTAATTTGGTACAATTTAATTTTGGCTGAACCGATAGGGCTAGTATGGTAAAATTAATTTTTGAATGATTGAAGTTGTGGCCACTGTTGGGGTGGAAGTAGGGAATTTGTACACATAAGTCCGAATGTGTACAAATTGGTACTATATTTGGTACAATTTCGATTTGGATGAACCGATAGAACTGGAACACTTATATTTTAAAACAAGACTTCTGTTGGAGTGTAGAATTGATGGAGGGCATAAAAAGTTGACTACAAATGTTCAAAGGTTTATTTTGACCTAATTTTGTACAATATTTCAATATTGTTCGGTACATCCAAACTTCATACGTGTTTACCCTTAAATAACTTTTATATTTAAAATTTACTCTTATATATCTATTTTAATTCCAATAGTAATACAAACAACAATAACATGCAAAAAACAAATAGCGATATTCCGTATTTTGCAAATATTGCAATCATTTCCTAAACTGTCACCAAAGGTTTCCGTTCACCACAACTGGCACGGAAATGATAGAAATGTCACCTGTAGCTACCGCAAATTTGAACAGCTGAATATGATGAATGTCCTTAATGGTAGGACATTGTACAAAACACATACATACATAGTATGTAAACACATACATACACATGGTTATGGATAAGTGCATTTCGATATTCGAGTAAAATGCAAATTCATTTGCAAAAAAAAAATTGTCAACAAAAATGCTGCGACAATTGAAGGCATCGTCATTTGGCTGATGGTCACTACAAAGTGAAATATTTGCCATCTGCCAGTTGGATTAAATAATAAATAGAGATCAAATGAATTTAATTGAAAACTTGTGTTTTTTACATGTTGCTTTATCGCTGAGCTTTTACATGATTGATTACTTGCAGTTTTGTAATTGATGGGAATGTAAATTTTGGGGTGGTGTGGATAAAGAATGAAATGAAGCTAAAATCCGAACAAATCTTCCTACTCTTATCAAGGATTTCAACCACCTACGAATAATTTGATAAAAATACAACAAGTTTTTAACAGAATCGTCACGTATTACAACCATTATCTTTCACACACACTCAAAAATGTAGCACATTTGATATTCACACATTGTCGTTGTGTTCTTTTTTTATTTGCGACCACCACTGACCACAACCATACTTAACATTTATTTTTTGTACACATAAATGTTTATTTTAAGTTGAATGTTAAGCTAAAAATAAGGAACAAGAATGCACGTTTGTTTTTTGCCACAATTTTTATGAGCTCAATGCAGGCTAACAGCAGGTGGTTGCAGGATAATTGAATGCTACGTTTCCAATGGGAAAACGCTGCACCATTTGCTGCATCTCTCTTCTCGGAATTGTGTTGCAAAAAATGTGCATTGTGTTTTAAATATTTTCAACAATGTTTTGTAACTTATACCCCTCCCTCTGTCTACTTCTTTCTCCCTTTCGCCGATCTCTAGCACTATGAAAGCCACAGCGTGGTTATGTCCAGTATTAACTTTATTGTGTGCCATTCAGTTAGTCTACACAGCACAGAGGGGCAATTATGGCAGTTATCACCCGGCCATGGATGGCATGGACTCCAATGCGATACAGGTATGTATATATATGAGTGCACTTGTGTGTGAGAATGCTTATTTGTGTATAAATGTAAATAGGTTTGAATGAATATTAATGAATTGAATCGTCCTATAGACCAGACAAAAAAAAAATGAACAGGGATATGCTGGTTGGTTGCTGCTGCATGTTTTGATACACATAAGGCCTATAAAAGAGCTATATATACCCATTGTGATGAATTGGCCAGAAAGTGTATAAATAATGAATTATTTGTGTGTTGGTTATCAATTGCATTGTCTTTTATTTGAATTTTTTTTAAGGGCGGTAAGAGTATTAAAAGGTGATCTAAGACATTTTATCACATATTGCCAGAACCAAAAATTGAAATTTAAATAAATAAAATATATATGACTAGCAGATTAAGTATACATTTGAAACGTTTTAATTATAGATTTTACTTCTTCAATTTTATAAAAAGGATCTTAGATCTTACTCCTCTATTTTTTCGAACAGAAACGTTGATGCTTTTATCTTACTAAATCGAGTACAACTTACTTATTTCTATATATCTTCCGAATTCGGTAATTTAATACTAATGCTAAAATATGGAGTACGTTTTGGAACTTGTGTACCCTTATAGTACGAATTTGTATTTCGCACAGCGTATCATTTATTATGCAGAGACCTGCCTTTATAGGGAAGATTTCCATTAAAATAGCAGAAATGTAGTACTTCTGGTGCGTTACATACATAAAGATCCAGCCCATTATTCATTACATATATACATGTGGGATTGGAAACTCTATTTCATATAACTTTCAGTAATTTTTAGTAAAAATGTCCGAAAAATATTTCCATAAAACATTTCATTTGCCACAGTCAAAGGCAAATACTAAAATGCGGATATCTGTCTCAAACCTTTCCTGTTTAGTACTTTTTGCTACGAATTAAAAAAATACCTTTTTAATTTTTTATAGCAAATATACATACAAAATTTCAAGACTCTACCACTCCTCGTTCCGTCGTATACAATGTTTAGTACAAATGTCAAGCAGAATTGGGAAAATCATTGTTTTTCATTGAAAAAATCTTGTACCCAAATTCTATATTCCCCCGTACCACCGTATACAATGTGTTGTACTTTTTAGAACTTATTTCTGCAAAATATATATGGGAAATTACAAAAATCTTTTAAATTCCTTGAAGCTGAGGTTTGCAAGGTTATAACTCGCGAAATATGAACATATTGCATATAATGTAAATTCATTTCTATAAAGTGAAGTGTTCTTGTCAAAATCTTAAAATATTGGTAATAAATAATAAGTTTCGTAATGTAAAATTACCACCATCACAGCTTCCACGAAATGGGTGAAAATGTGTTGAAGCCAACGAGTTTTTTGTGTGCGTTCCTGATTTGTGGCTAAACTACACAACGCACGCACATGTGATCAGTGACTAAGCTGCCGAATACCCCATGGACAATATGATTGTAATGTATGATTTTTCGATGTAATCAATGCATCCACCCAAAAAGGATGCTGACATTTAGAAGCCGGATTTTCGGTGTTTTTTGATTTTTTCTTATAATTAGGATGCGCATCCAGATAATGGACTAAAGTAATTATAGGATTGTAGAACTAGTGATTTTGCTTCGTTTAGTGTATATCTCATGAATGTGCTCATCGTAGCTTCTTTACAATTGGATTCCAAAGACGAAAATTTGGTGCGTAAATTTTTATAAAAACCCTATTTTAAAAAGGTCCATTCAAATTCCGTGGAAACCCGCGTGATTTTAGTTTTTTTACGTGCCGGATCTAATGAGTCCATCCATGTTCAATTCCGCCCAATAAAACGGCGGATATAGGTACCTTGAATGTGGGAAAAACTTCAAAAACTTATTTTGACAAATTCGAGTATATAATCGCGTTTTTCTTCGAATTGATTTTACATACATTCATCATTGTGTTATCATATTGGCGAATTTGTGTGAAAATAGGTCAAAAATATATCGATACGCGAATAATATGCGTATTTTATCCAAAATCGATTGTGGAGGCACATCCGCGGTTCTTAACCGATCCTTTTAAAATAGATGTCCTTTTGTGTATTTTCATAGGAGATTACTGAAATCGGATGCGCATACAAATCGTATGCACGTTGCGTGATTTTTAGCCATTTTTAGGGTTTTTGCATAGTAAAGTGCATCGAGCGGCACACTTTGACCGCTAAGTTAAACATCGAAAAATTCATAATTATTGAAAGACATTGATTCGGTTTATACGAAAACCGCATGCGCATCAACTGATTTCAACTAATACGCGAATTGCATGCTTTTAAATGTTGGTAATTTGTATGTATTGTAACTGCAATATATATAGTCATTTTTACAGTCGAAACTGTTATCAGATGAATATACCGATATTTAACAATCATCTAAAAAAATTTGAAGAAAAAAGCGTCGCATATTTTAGAAGTTTAAGGCAAAACGGTATTCCCTTAACCATACTAAATAAATCGAAAAATCAAAAAACATTTCGATTTAATTAAAAAATTAATTTATTTTATTTTCAGATATCTTCATGCTTCTATTTGTTTTTCGCGACAATTTTACCGGAATTCAATGTGATTTGACAAGTATGCAAAGAAAACAAATGTGTTTAACCATTTGTGAAGAAATTCTCGAATTACAACAAATAGGAGTTAATTTAATTTATATTTGAAATACATGATTTAAAACCGCTATAACTTTTGTGCGCAGCATCCGAATTTGTGAACGCGTACATATTTCGAATCAGCATATTTTTCTTAACCTATATACCAAAAATCATGAATGTGCTCGCAAAAATATGTGCAAAGTTACAAACCCATATGTGCAAAGTTACAAACCTTATCAAGCATTGGTATTGATTTACCAGCCCATTGAAAATCTTGAAAAATTAAAATCGAGAATGGGTGGGGTTCCCTTAATGGAGATTTTTCATAAAACCTAAAAATTGAACCCATATTGACGACGCATGGTAGGGCGGAACATTCCTAAAATACTGTTTATTGGAGGGCAAAGTTATATAAGGCCATCACCAACGTACAAAAGTTTTATTTCGGGAGGTTGGGTGAAAGCTTCTGGTTCAATATGAAAAGTTCAATTGCAGAAAAAAATTATATGGGTACATACCTGGAGGCTATACCTAATGCGGGGCCAATATTGATTACATCGTGTAGGAATTACCGAACATCTGTAGTTATCATTATATGAGGAGCTACGCCTATAATTTTTAAGAAGAGATTTGCTACCCAATAAGACCTCTAAGTACTAAGGTACAGCAATTCGGTCGAAAAACACTCCCTACAGTCTATAAAGACCCCATTAAACTCGTTTATAAAGACTTCCCACTTCAGCTTGTTAATAAAGACTCCCTTCAACTCGGCGATAAATAATTCCTGCTTCAGCTCGTCTATAAAGAATTCCTGCTTCAGCTCGTCTATAAAGACCCCCTTCAGCTCGTCTATAAAGATATCCCTTCTTCAGTTCGTCTATAAAGTCTGCCTGTTTCAGTTCGTCTTTAAAGACTCCTTACTTCAGCCTGTACTTTGATTACAAATTATAATGGTTATACAGATCAACGGGTATATATTGCTAGTCCAGATATGACGAATTTCAGACATTTTTTTCAACAATCAGGCCTCAGTTTCGACATGAGTGTCTGTAGTTTGATAGTTAGTTTTCCTAGGAGCAATTTATCGTGGCATAGACCCCATATAAAAGTACCGATGCATATAATGTATTCTGAATTTAACAACGATTCTACTCCTTTATGTTAATACGTAAACGGTTCACATACATATTTCGATTTCCAACATTTCTCCATTGCATTAATTTAAAATGTACATTGCAATATAATTGCCACTGTGATTCTGTGAATTTTAATAGCATTATTTAATTATCCACTTGTTTCACTTCTCTTTAATAATATTTAATCGATTAAATATTTAAAAGCAATATTATGTTAACATAATCGTCAGCCGTAGGCTAATGAGAATTAATTGCCACTGATTTCGTTCAGAGCAATTATTAAATTGATTGGTAAAAATGATATGCCACTGTAGTGGTTATACATGAGCATGTGTGAGTGTGGTTCTGTAAGCAGCAGATATCAGGTATATAAAATTTTGTGAAACACTTTGTCGAATATATTCGACATTTAAAATTACTCTCTTCCTTTGCAAATTTTCGGTTATCCTGTGTACCGTTACAATTGATGTCTTTGCTTTTGCTGAAAGACAGACAAAACTGTCCGAGAGTTAAAATAAGAATTGCTTTTGAAAGGGGTAATAAATGGTGTATATTAGGGGATATACAAGGTAATAACAAAAATGTATCTAAAATTTAATCTAGTAAGGAAAATACAAAATTCGAACGGGAACAACTATACCACTTTGATATGATATGCCGATTTAAACCAAGAAGCACAATTGTCATCTTCAATGATTTTGAATGTATGAGTACAATACGAGTATTCTATCGATAGAATACACATGTCATTTGGCAATCTATACAAAATTGTATCTCAATCGGGTAGAATTAGGGTCTATGATGTAGCATTTATAAGAAATCGAAAAAATTACGTGTGAGAGCTATATGTAAAATTGGACCGATTTAAAGTAAACTTGACACACATATGGGTGATTGGTGCACCATTTGCAATCAAATAAAAATATATGGGTATATTGTAAATACATTCACTAGGGCTCGCCTTGGGTAGAATATAAATAGCTGTGTCATCAAATTCGAATCATACACGCAACCTGTACTATAATGTACATACCTATGCTCAAATCTATAATACTTTGTACCACAGTGGGGTGTAAAAACTTCTCCTCCAAATAATAACCACTTCAAGATCCAGAATTTAGAAAATATTTTTTTAGCTGGAACAATACTATTCCTATAATTTTTTATGTACACCAAACTACCAATCATTGTATACCTACATATAACAAATCCGATGTATGACAGTCAACCTATTCAATCGCAAATAAATCATTTCCTGCGTATAAATTGGATATTTTGGACAAATGCCATCATCAACCATTAAATTGTAAAAAGGAAATGAAACAAAAAACTACATGGAAACATTACACATTCCAAGAGTGGACTCCACAGGGAAGTTGTTAACGTGTACAATAAATGTTGGTGTATGTGAATTAAAAAAGCAGTGGAACGCAACTAGTGAAATAATTCAACACAAGATAAATATTTGCATGCGGGTTCTAATAAAAAAACCGTCTGATCAAAAAATTTACCGTTACGGTTTTTTCCAAACCTCTCTACACTTCCGACAGCGCTTGCAAAATTAATGATTTTATGCCCTCCACCATACTCTTCTGTTGAAATCACTATAGAGATATTTAAAATTGGTATAATCGGTCCACGTTTTTGTATAGATCCCATATAACTGTTCGTGCCACTTTTCGATATTTTGAAGGTTTTCGACGCATTTTCCAGCCGAAAGGGCTGTGATTGACATTTCGGGTTTTTGGAGCCTAACATAAAAACTGATCATTATAGGCTAATATTTTGAGAGAGCCGCCATAGATAGGTCCCGCCCAATTTTCAGTATTTTTTAAACGAAAAAGCTCTAATTTGGCATTTTGAGTTAGATTTGGTTGGATGCTGCGCAAAAAATCGTCATGATGCGTCCATATTTATACCCTACACAACTATGTTGTCAGGGTATTATAGCTTTGTGCAGCCACAAAAGTTCGTAACACCGCGAAATATTGGTCCTAGACCCACCTTTAAGTATACCGATCGTCATATCTCGACTAGCTGAGTCGATCTAGACATGTGTGTCCGTCCGTCTGTCTATTATAATTTGTGAACACGATACAGCCACAATTATGGACCAATCTTCACGAAATTTTGCATGTAGGATGGGTTCTGGCCAATGAAAACCCATATTGTTTTTGGGAAAGATCGATTAATATTTAGGGGATGAAATGGACCAAATACTAAGTTTTTGTCGGTTTTTCTGGTTGCTCCAGAGGCCGCAATAATGACCCGAACTTCGTGATATTTTCCACGGAGAAGGGGATTGGACCAAAGAATAAGCATGCCTGTTTTCATAAAGATCGATCAATATTTAGCTGGTCAAATGGACCTTGACTTTTGTGTGAAAAATTACAAAATTTGTATTCTATAGCGTATATATTTACCCCTAAAGGACATAGACCCGAGAAGTTTATATTATATCCAAGAGGAGTGGTTGATCTTTAAATTAATACCAATTATATTATTGTATGTGCTCGGATGTGGGAGTTACACCTAAACATTTACAGGTATCTCCGTATTCGTATATTATTTAGTAACCCATTATCACTCTAGAGAGCGGAACTATAGCGCTGATCGCTTTGAAATGTTCCATGAGGTTCCAGTTATGGTCAAGGACAACGCCTATAATTTTCGGTGATGATCAGATAATAATTTTGGAATTTTGGAAGTGGACCGAAAACTTAATTTTTTGTGTTATTTTCGAGTCGATGTATAGACCACGAATGAAAGCCGAACATCACAACACAACCCACGGTGAAGGGAATCTGAACAATAGCTGTACTGAATACTCGTAATATTCGGAAAATATGTCAGTGTGAGGAAGAGGTGCTGTTTACCTCTAATCGGGTAAGAGGGTACAAATATTATGAAATATTGCACAGGCTCGGATAAAACAGGGTTTGACATATTCGGTCCAAATTTCCATATTTAACCTTCATATAAATCCAACGCCCATTTTTTGATATTTTCAAGTTTTTAGGGGCATTTTTATACCGAAAAGTCTATGATTTGACATTTCGGGGTTTTGGATGCTGGCATATAAAGGTCCTTCTCAATTTTAGGTATTTTGAACGTTTTATCTTTAAAGGGGCTATAATTTGGTATTCCATGTTTTTTATAGGTTCATGTTTTGACATATAAAGGTCTTCATATAAACAAATAAGTATATATGTCATGACTTTCAACAGCGAAAATATTTTTAGAATATTTGGATATCAAAAATTCTTTTCGTTTGATATCTAGCTAACGGTTCAAGAGAATAAGGACGATATAGACTCACAATGACTCCAAACAGAAGGGGGATATGCTTTACAAAAAATCGTCACTCAATACTTATTACAACATTTTATTACCTACTAAAAATTTAACTATGGAGAATTTGGGCTCCTGGTTTTTAATATATCATTCCCATAAAACATTTTTCGTCCCTTACGACGAAGTTTCTCAACAGTGTTAATCCATAATCCCAGCTGATTTCAACCTAATCTAACCCAGGATTTTCTATATTAATATTGATTGTATGTTCAAAATTTCTATGGATTGAATTGACGTGGATTCTTTGACAAAAATCGTATTAAGTTGTGTATAGAGCTATATTTAATTCTGTACCAATTTTTATTGAATTTGACACAGATCAATTCTAGACTCAATTCCGACTGTATCAAAATATGAATAGATTTTCATAAATTTCAGTAGGATTTGGCCTTTAATAAAAGAGCCTTGTCGAATTTCATCTCAGTTGAACAAAAATGTGACTCGTATTTTGTTGTTAATGGCCAGGCTGTGTGAAATGCGCACATCGACTTAAAAATTGATTGTAGATTACTATGGGTCGGTGTTGTTACCTTCTGGCTCGTGCAGAAAACTTTCCCATACGTGGTGAATACCCCTAAACGTAGGCCTACTGTGATATTTAGTTACCGATAAAAATATAAAAAGAAAATTACAGCAACATTCGTTGGAAAATGTGTAAAATTGGAGCAACGTTCTTAAACGAGAACTTTGATAGTAATTGGTACTCGGAATTGTAGTTAGTCTTCTATTCGAACAGAAATTAATTAGAATTACACTACGTTATAATCTTATATCAAAAAAAAAATATTTTCTTATTTTAAGCCTCTCATTAGTTATGACAATTTCCACACAGAAAATTTAAAGAAAATTGCATTACCTTTCAACATTTTCTATTTTCTCAGCTATACACTCTTAATTTATTTGTCGAACCTAATAGACTCTACACTTTAAAAAAAAATATTTATCTATTTCCATATTAGCTGTAATTTGATGTAATTAAAAACTTCATAACTTTGACATGTAAAAGATAAAAGTGCAGTGCAATGCAGCAACTATATGGCTTTCGCAATCAGTAGCCCAGTATAAGTTGAGTCAACTTCTTCGACATCGTCAACAGCAGCATGACTGTCATAAATTAATGTAAAATGCTGGCAAATAAATCAGTTTACAACACCTGTAAAGCATGTTTACAACAGCTAAATAGATTTAAACATATGTGAGCAATAATAATAATCATCATACTCTATATGTTTATATTCTTTACTCCTGCCGGAATGATGCAGCACTTTTTTCCATTACGAGTGAAAATTCAATTTGTTAGCTAGAAAATTTACAGGAAAAAAATTGAAACTAGTCGTTTAACTTCATTAGTTCTATATTAAGGAAAAACTTTTACTTGCCATGTTCGTTTCACAATTCCCAGAACCGTTTTGTTTCCACAGGGGGCAGGGTTAGTTAACCTTTTTTGTGCTGCGGGTGAAATTGTCCGGGAAAAAAGTTTATGACAGGTTGTGATTTAAAATGGCATGGAAATGTAAATATTTTTTAAATATTTATTGAATTCAGAAAATACTTTAAGACAAGTCAAAACGTGGTTAAGTTACACCAGAAAAATTCGTTTATACACCCACCATGAGGCGGTAATTAAAAATACCTAATATGGGGTATATGTGGACTATGTCATATCCAAATCGATAAAATGTCACGAAACTTTTATATGGAGACCATGTTAAAACGTGGACTTATATTACAATTTGTTAATGGTATTTTCACACTCTAAAACCCGAAATTACATACACTTCGATTGTAAAATTCTTCTGGGGCCATTAAAGCTCTCTCTTAAGTTTTCAACAGACAGTTGGAGGAGGGTTATTTCCAAAATTCTACTTAATTAAATTGATACAATATTTATCAATAGATTTATGGGTGCATGGACTTAAAATGGTAGGGGATATGTTGTCTCCAAGTCTACAGACTTATATCTACCACAATTACTTGTATTATGTGCATGTACCTTGTACCCTGAGTTTTTCAATTACCACTTATGTGACAAAAAAATCGCTTATACCATTTGTTCTGTCTGCCAGCAATTTGACAAACAAAATTTCAGGTATTGTTATTTTCAACAATAGCATCTGAAGTTGTTGCGTTCGTGCCAAAAAATATGTATACATATATAACACAATAATAAATGTTATTTAAAGTTATGAAAAAATAAATCCGCAACTAAGCATAAAATCCGCAGACAAGGTCACATTATGTTCTGTTGTCATTGAAATTTTCATTTAAATTCGTTGATCAAAAACCAGGTGCAAATGTGTCATTATGTGAAAACAAGAGTTCATGAAAAAGTTAAAGTTTAAATAAAGTCTAATGTTTTGATTTTATTTGGGGGTAAAAAAGAAAATGTAGTTTTGTATAGTTCGTGACTAATTTGACTTGAGGGATTTTGACTAATTTTAATGTAATGAAAAAATAGGATACGATGACTCGAAGACTGATAATACGATTTTCATGTGTTTATACTCTTCTCTACACTGTGGTACAGGGTATTATGTTTTATGCATATGTTTGTAACAGACTAAAGGAAACGAGATAGACCCATGGTTCCGAGTTGTAGTCTTGCCCGAATTGTAGTCCTGCTTAAGTCGCCTGTTCGGGTTAGGAGTGATCCTAGCTCGTATCGGGGCATAAGTCTTCTTCCAGTGCTTGGAAAGGTGCTGGAGAGGATTATGGTGGGACGGCTTAAGGATTGCTACAGCGAAGGTACGTCCTTGTATCAGTTCGGTTTTACCGCGGGTAGAGGTACTGTGGACGCGTGGCATATTTGTTGATTTTAAAGGCGCATTTTACTTCCTTTTATAGGTTGTCAGAGGTCAGGTGTAGGGAGATCGCTCGTTGGGCAAGTTATTTCCGGGATAGGAAGGCTTGTGTCGTGGGAGGCAGTGCTTCGGTCTGGAGGGATGTGCAGCGGGGTTGCCCACAGGGTTCCATTTGTGGTCCATGTATATGGAACCTTATGATGGATCCCCTGTTGCGGGAGTTAGCTGCTTCCTTCAAGGTCTGTGCATATGCGGATGACTTGCTCATCATGATTGAATGGTGACCAAGCTATGCAGATTGTGCAGGATTGGTGTGACCGAGTTGGAGTGGAGGTTGCTACAGAGAAGACGGTGCTGATGCTGCTGAAAGGCAGCTTGGCACGCAGTCGTCCTCCCTGCATTCGAGCTGGTGAACGCGGCATAAGGTATTCGTGTACTGTCAAATATCTCGGGATAACGGTGTCAGAGCGTTTGAATTTTCTTCCACACTTCGATCGGTTGAAGGAGAAGCTGACAACGGTCGTTGGGACCATCAGGCGTGTTTTGCGGACTGATTGGGGCATGAGTAGGCATTCTGTGCGTATCATATATGCAACTTATGGTGCACCTATATGGTACAGAACTGCCTCTCCTGTCTTCGGGCAGAGGAAGCTCCTTTCGTGTCAGCGCGTCGTTATGTTAGCGTGACTATTTCAACAGAGGCGTTGCAGGTGCTGCTTGGCGCCGCGCCGCTTGATCTTGAAGTGAGATGTAGGGCTATCATGTATAAGCTTAAGCGTGGTTTGTAGGCGGTACAGCACTATCCTTCGGGATTGTGTTGTTGATAGGTGGAGGACAAGATGGACGAATTGAGGGTGACATACGAATTTATTCGTGACGCAACGTTCGTAGTGGACCGGCCAGTACTGGTTTCTTGCTGACGGGGCATGGCTCTCTCAATGCTTTTCTGCATAAAAGAGGCCTGTCCCAGACGGATTTATGTGGCTGCGGGATGACCGAGGACTGGAAGCATATACTGACGGAATGCTGTTACTATGATGACATTAGAGATTTAGCAATTATGGGTATATCGAATGAAGGGGCGGGGTGGGATTTCATTAGGGCACTTGAAGACGATAGGACCTTTAGTTGTTTAAGTAGTGGAGGTGGTCCTCGTACATAGGCCCCTTGCAGTTGGGTTTGGTCGGTTGCAGCGGGTGGTGGTGGGTAGGTGCACCGTGCTTCGAACTGGGAGAAGCTCCGGTCTCGAGCCTGAGCGGAGGTTTTCCGCACCGCGGGTGTCAGGTGCCCCTGGATCTGTTGATCCAACCTGACAGTTGGTGTGGCTCACTGGGGAGCTTCGCGAGGGTTGTGGTTTCGCCCCTCACCAAGGGGGAGAGTATGCCTTCTGCATGCTCTCCAATTGGTACAGCACTTCGGTGCTGGTGCGCTTGTGGGCGCATATCCGCCTGTGGCTCAGCCACTGCGAGGTAGGCATATGGGCAGGTACTCGCATAAAACACGTCCAGATACTGTCTGTCTGTCTATGTTAAATTCTAAACAAAGTGCAGGTCGCATTTATAAACCGAATTGGATGAAATTTGGTACAGCTCATTTATTTGACCCAGAAACCATATTGCAATTAATAAAAATCGGTTCAGATTTTGATATAGCTGTCATATATATTTTCGTCCGATTTAATGTAAATGGTGCACCAAAATCCCTTTATATCTTTCGATTTGCACGAAATTTGTTACAGCGTAATGAATTAGGTCTAGAATGATGTGTGCAAAGTTTCGTGAAAATCGGTCCAGATTTATATATAGCTCCCATATATATTCTTCCGATTTAAGGTAAATTGTGTACCAAAGTCCCTATATATCTTTCGATTTGCACGAAATTTGTCACAACGTACTAGATTAAGCCAAGAATGATGTGTGTAAAGTTTCGTGAAAATGGGTTCAGATTTAGATATAGCTCCTATATGTAGCTTCGCCCGATTTTAGGTAAATAGTGCACTAAAGTCACTGTAATTTTTTTTGATTTGCACGAAATATAGCACAGAGTAATGAAAAAAATCGAGAATGATGTCTGGCAAGTTTCGCGAAAATCGGTTCAGAGTTAGATATAGCTCCCATATATATTTTCATCCAATTTAAGGTAATTGGTGCACCAAAGACCCTATATATCATTCGATTTCCACGAATTTTGGTATAGGGTACTGAATTAAGTCTAGAATGATGTTGCTAAGCTTCGTGAAAAGATCAATAGCTAGGCCGATTGACACAACGTACTGATATAATATAAATTAGTGTCTGGCAAATTTCCCTGAAATCGGTTCATAATATAGATATATAACAAAAACGTGTCGTCTGTTAGGATACATATGTAGAATATACCCAAAGTGATGAAGGGTATCATATAGTCGGCCCAATCCGACTTTACTACTTTCCTCTCTGGTGTTTTGTTTGTTTTTTGATTAAAGAAATGTCCTTATTGTTGATAGCGGACTCCTCACTGGAACATCGGATATTCACCGATTGGATTTATCCTAGTTCATACGATAGCTATACACCCACAGGGAAACGTGTCAAGATTTAGGTTTTTTTTATGTTTTGGTCTTGAAAAAACAGTTCGATCAAACTTGAACGGTTCCTTTTTTATCAGACATCGTTTGTGCATTATTATCAGTCAAAGTTTTTATCATAAACTATCTTAAATTAGATATAAAAAGTGTTAGTCATAATAAAAAAAAAACGAACGATAGACAGCCACTTCAAACGTTGACATATTACATTTACAGTTCATATTTTAAAGGACACTTCAAATTCCAACAACAATAATGTAATTTAATTTTTAATTACAACAAATAAAGTGTTTCCGTTTAGTTTCATTTTATAGCGCATACTTACTTTACTAGCAGTTACTAAAATAAAAACAAAACAAAAAATAATAACTTTAAAATTTTATAACTTGCATTTTATTTCATATTTTCCTGTTGATTATCTGTTACTCATAATCGTAATGTTCTTTTTGTGTCTTCTTCCTGTTTGCTTTGTTTTTTTCTTCGCAGAATGATTATTTCCTTTCGAAGCGTAACAAACCCTCATTGTCAATTGTGAATCCACTGGATGTACTGCGGCAGCGTTTGCTCTTGGAAATTGCTCGCAGGCAAATGAAAGAAAATACAAGACAGGTAAGTTTTTACAAAAAATGAGAAAATGGGAGTATAACAGGCAAATATAAATTGAAATACTTTAATGTTGTGTTGGAAAATATTTTTGTAATAAAAAGAAATATTTTTTGTGTGATTTTTATTTGGACGAAATATTTCATATTTTCCCTTTTCAAAAAACGGACTGGCCAAGTTATGGCAGATTTCTTTTTTGAGAGATAGGAATTTTATTGCCAAAACTTTTGGCATAAAAAATGAGAACTAAATAATAAGAAATAAATAAAGGCATAACTTTAAGGAAGGTATTCAGGATATGGTATTTTTAGTTGGAAACCATATCATCCTTTCATTTCATTGGAAAATTTTGTGAAAGGAATGACCAAGTTCATGAGAATGGAAATCAATTTTGCGTAATATTTTTAGAATCGAAGATGAATCAAACAGCTCCCCATAATTGTGTGTTCAACGGAATTTTAGTTATTTGCCGGTATAAAATGCCAATGACAATCAAATATTTGATTGTGTGATTTGGGTTAGTAAAATGTAATCAATCGAAGACATGTGAGAGTTTTTAGAAATCATTTTTGTAAAACGCTTAGCAGTAAAATACTATGGCATTAAAAACTATTTTATTTTTAATGCAATACTCTTATTTTTGTATATCGGTGTATATGTTGAACATATTAGCCCATTATTCGGTATTCTGGAGACCACTTTCAGCGAAATTTGGTCTCGTTTCATGTTATAGTATAGCTCCCCTATAACGTCAGCGCCCAACTTCGTTTTAACCCTCATTTTTTCAACGAAATGGCTGTAATTTGGCATACCGAGTTTATGAACGAAAAGTGAGAGGGTGCAAAGAGCAATTTCAATATAGGTGTATAGCACTATCAAAAAGGTTAAGGTTAAGAGTTCTACTTTCAGGTCACAGTTCGGCAGCTAAACGTCGAAGAATTTACACTTTTATATCCTCCACCATGAGGTGGACACTCAAAATACCAAAAATCGGATGACACCATCTTGTTGGAGTATTGACATGTAAATGTTCAATATATGTCCATGTTTGGATCAGCCTCAACATATAGGCCGAACTATATTTTAGATTTTTAATTCTCCTTGGCGAATTTTTCAACAGAAGTTACTTTAATTTAATATTCCGATATTGTGTTCCCATCCGTCTCTTATCATTATACCCACTCTGAGGTACATGGTATTATGTCTTTCTTCCTTTCTTCTTTTGAGAATATGCCTAGAATCACTTTCTGAATCGTTTTTCATGTCCGACTGTCCGTCCGTTTCTACGTCTGCAGATGTTAAATTGTAAACAAAGTACAGGTCGCATTTATGATTTGGCACAGCTCACTTGTTTGGCCCAAGGACGAACCCTATTGAAATTAATGAAAATCGGTTCAGATTTAGACATAGCTCCCGTATATAGTTTCGTCCGATTTAAGGTAAATGGGGCACCAAAGTCCCAATATGTTTTTCGATTTGCATAAAATTTGGCATAGAGTTCGGAATTAGGTCCAGCATGATGTGTGTGTGCTAAGTTTCGTGAAAATCGGTTCAGATTTAGATAAAGCTCCCATATATAGTTTTGTCCGATTTTATGTAAATGGTCCACCAAAGCACCTATATATCATTCGATTTCGACGAAATTTTGCATAGTATACTGAATTAGGTGCAGAATGATGTGTGCTAAGTTTCGTGAAAATCGGTTCAGATTTAGATGTAGCTCCCATATATAGTTTTGTCCGATTTTATGTAAATGGTGCACCAAAGCACCAATATATCATTCGATATGCGCAAAATTTTGAATGGCGTACTCAATTGAGTCTAGAATCGGGTCAGATTTATATATATCACCCATATATATTTTTGTCCGATTTAAGGTAAATGGGGCTCCGAAGTCCCTATATATTTTTCGATTTGCACGGAATTTGGCATAGGGTACTGAGTTAGGTCCAGAGTGATGTGTGCAAACTTTCATGGAAATCGCTTCGGATTTAGATATAGCTCCCATATATATTTTCGTCCGATTTTATGTAAATTGTGCACTTAAGACCCAAAGTTTGGACGACCGGTACACAATTTCGTACGATGTATCATTTACACTTGATTTTGTTGCTGTTCTGCATGTTCATGGGGATTTTCGTGTCTTTGGATGGATATATGTCTCTTCCATAGCTCGTGTGTTAAGTTTCGAGAAAATCGGGTTAGATTTAGATTTAAGTTCGTTTAATTTCATGTCAATGTTCCTTCGAAAAGGCGACGTCTGTTAAAATACATATGTAGAATATATTCAAAGTGGTGAAGGGTATCATATCCGTCTTTACTACTTTCCTTACTGGTTTTTTTACTGACTAAGTATGGAGTTCCAAAAATATTCTAATACATTTTTTAGTTTTGTAACTAACAGTCCCTACCGAAGTCGTAGCATTCGTATATATTAAGAATAACATTTTCACGATGAACATCCGTTTCGTGCTTCATCTGAAGATTCCTTGGCATGCTACCCACATGCCATTTAATAGCCATTAACTCCTTTATTTTATTTATATATTGCCCCAGGATAATAAGCCATGTAAATATTGATCGATTCAGACCCATATTGTGTATTTTCCTATCTGTCTGATTTGTTGTTTATTTTGGCAGTCTTACATGTGTCAACGATACACTCAATTATGTAATTACTTAATTTCTTGGCAAACCCACTTACACACACACACGCACTCACCATAATAATACAATGAATACATACTTAACGATTGATTGATGGGTTGCTTTGATGTCTACTGTCTCGAAACTTGTCATTGAAGTTAAGGTGCCAAAAATATAATTTTAAGGAAGTTTTACCTTGATGTCATGGTGAAACCGCCCCATTTTCCCCCATATGTTGAATACAAACGAAATCTGATCAATCTAATCGAAATAAATTTGCTTGGCTTCCACATGCCGAGGAATGAATGTTTGTGTTGTCATAAATCCTTTTATACCCAGGATTGAAAGTGTTATTGAAAAATTCGAAATCATCATACAATCTCTCTTATTCGTATACTCTTCATTCAATACATACACGTGTATGTGTGTATGTATATAGTGTTGTGTATAATTCAATTTTGAACTGTGGTAAAATTACTTTAACAAAATAACAACCTACCTACCACGGTATTTACATACATCCATACATACATAAATACATATATTATCGTACCTAAACTGACTTGTCTTGCGGAACTCCCACTGTTAAGTATCTTCTTACAATATTTACACAATTTCGTGCATTTTTTTGCTCGATTACCTTCAAAGTAAACATGGTTGTGTATACAAAGTGCGGAAATTTCGTAATGTATATGGGTAGTTACATGGAAAATTGTCATCAGGAAAAAATGAAAAAGAATTGGTCAACAGGAAAAAATGAAAAAAGACTTCGTACTTCTCCAAGCCCCAGGATTTCTAATTCACATTTCGAAATTTGTCAATTCTTTATAGTAAAACATTTTTTTATTCACATCCAGAATAGTGAACATTGAACGGAATATCTCATATATGCATACACGTATTGTATGCGAGAATTTAAACCCCCAAAATAGTAAACAATTTCACTTTATACATAGAGGAGTACAAAAATATTTTGCGAATTTCCTGCTGCTACTTTTTCATCTTACGTATCATCGTTATACAGTGATATTTCTGTTTGTCCTTTGGTATGCCTGTAACTTGAGGCATTTTCATGTTTAACAACTTCTCCTGTATTTGTCGAAGACACACGCATGCACACTCACACACACGCACACCTCACACCTCAAGTTGTCATGTATTTTATTAACATATTTTCAGCACTTCTCGAAACCGCATACAAGGAACAACTTTTAAACACCGCATTTGTTGCTGTTGTTGTTGCGAAATACCCTACAGGGAATATTGCCAGTTACTAATGACTGGCAGATATGTCAATAAATTGTGTAATTTTATGATTTCCGACATATTATTGTTTGCTACGAGTACATAATATTACATGACATAAATTATTGTTGTGGGGACCAAGTTCAAAGACCTTTTTATGTAATATTAAAAAACGAAGAACTAATAAAACACGGAAATTAACTGTGATATTGAAGATTGTTATTAAAAATTAAGATTAAACAAGTAAAAATGTTTATGTATTCCTACGGGGCGACATTTTAAACATATCTGACATCGAATGGGATATTTATATGGGCGATGTGCCATGGTAAATTGCTGTCAGCAGAAAACGAAATACCAAACTATAAATTTTCAGTTGTAAATTTGGGCTGGAATCTTGAACATACCCAAAATCCTCAAAATACCAACAATTGGGAACCAGTAACAAGTTGGTTAAAAACGTAACCAAAATACTGAATACATGAGCGCTACTACCAAATATACATTGGTAAACATCTTAGTATGGCTTCCTTATAACAGATCTCCTCAATATTCATTATTTTGGACATGTTTGGTGCTTTACTGAATTTGGGCACGTTCGTTGGGCCCAAACTCAGTAAAGCACCATCATTTAGGAGGTACAAAATTTACAGTTTTTCTGTTAAAGATTTGCTATCCAATGAATTCCAAAAAATAATAATAATTGTCAGCCATTTGGCTGAAAAAAACATGCCCAAAATAATGAATATTGAGGAGATCTGTTATAAGGAAGCCATACTAAGATGTTTACCAATGTATGTATATTTGAATGCCAAATATCCTACATTATGGGGTCTCCACAGAATTTTTCGTAGTGTCGCTAACTGAATGATACATTTAATATACACTCAGGGTATAAATATTCATTTTTTTTTATTCTAAAAATTAAAAATCTATCGAAATTGATATATAGAACAGGACAGCATTGATACTTTAGGGTAGAAGAGTTTGGGTGTTACATTTTCCCGTTTTATGCATTTAGTTAATGCAATTCATCGAAATAATTTGGAAAATACTTATGGGAAGTATGTAATAGCCATACAGTATCCCAAATAAACAAACAATGAAATGTTAAACTAACCACAATTGGGTAAGTGGGGAGACAGAGTTGGTTAGCAAGGCGAACAATAGCAAAGCACAGGGCTAGAAAACTAACAATCATCGAGTGAGGGGAGAGATGGATTGTCTGTGTCAACAGAAAACAACCAGACAGTGAAAAATATTCGTGAGAATAGCAACAAATGAGCGCAAATAGTGGTAAAGTAAGCTGAAGAAAGAGTATAGTTTTGATATTAATGAAACTTTTACATATATTGAAACCAGTAAGGAAAGCAGTAAAGTCGGACTGGGACGACTACATGATACCCTTCACCACTTTGGGTATATTCTACATATGTATCCTAACAATATCATGTCAATGTTCCCTCGAAGGAAAGTACTCATGTCTTTCTGCAACCTATGCCTAATTTAATTTCATTCGGGCAGATTTAGAGTCGTCTGCGTACAATGGGACAAATTTATGGAAAACGATTTATAGCAAAATTGATACACGCTATTGAGTACGCCGCACTGTTAAAAATTTAATTTAAATCCGACACCCGTTCGAAATATATATGGATGCTATGGCTGCATCTGCAGCAATTTCAACAAAACGCAATAACGTCATTCAAGTCTCTATTCGATATCGAACCGATTTTCTCGAAACTCACCAATCATCACTCTAGAGTACTGAATAGAGTTATTCAGTACGCTATGCCAAATTTCGTGCAAATCGAAAGATATATAGGTACTTTGGTGCACCATTTACCTCAAATCGGACGAGAATATATATGGGAGCTATATCAGAATCACAGCCGATTTTCCCAATTTAAATAGGGCTCGTCCTTGGCCAAACAAATGAGCTGTGCCAAATTTCATCCAATTCGAATCAAAAATACGACCTGTACGTTGTTTACAATTTAACATGGACGGACGGACATGCTTAAAAGTGATTCTATGCATATTCTTAAAGGAAACCATGGGTCTATCTCGTTTCCTTTTGCCTGTTACAAACATGTGCAAAAAGACATAATACCCTGTACCGCAGGTTATAAAAATAGTGACTTTCTCAAGATTATAAGAAATTTTACTTATAATATAAGTAAGGTAAATTGGCAATATCAAAGAATATGAATGGAAAAATGAAAATATTAATTAAACATATTTCTCTGCTTGCCATCAGAATACCAAAAGTAGAACGGGGCCTCGTCAAAACATGAACCTAAATTGAACACTTTCTGCGAAGAAATGTTTTTATCCTTGATGATGAAACGGGATCATTATATTAGTATTATGCCAAAATTAAAAAAATCCTTAAAGATCTTGCTTATCCACCAAGTACGGGTAAAATTACAGTCACTTGGGTTGAAAGATGGGACATGGCCCAAGGACGAACCCTGTTGAAATTGGTGAAAATCGGTTAAGATTTAGATATAGCTCCCAAAAATATATTCGATTTATAGGAAATTTGGAAATTTGAAATGTGTTAAGTTTCGTTTAATTCTATTCAGATTTAATTACGTCCGTTTCCATGTTAATGCTCCTCTTAAGATACTATATCTGCTCAATCGACAGGATATTGTACATATGAGCATCTCTGTATGCATTCAAAGTGGTGAAGGGTATCATATAGTCGGTTCCGTCCAATTTTGAGCTTCCATTTCTGCATTTTCTATGCTCTTAGAATGTGGAACTTCAAATTGGAAAATGCAACTGAACACTTTAAAATAATGAAAAGTTAACGATGGCGTTATACCGATATATACCATCTTAAATATTGTGAGCTGTTTAGTGATATCTACAGACGGACATGGATAAATCGACAACGAATTTTAATCTGAGAATGAGGTGTTGTCAATATAATTTACACACCGGGTATACAAATGTGCATCGTCGATACCATGGAAGTTTTGTCATATTTTTGAACAGTAACAAACATCTTCTCATCTTGACTGGTAGCAGTGTATTCTGTGAACTGAATTCAGTAGAAGGTGTTGAGATGATTCCTATTTTTTCCCATTTTTGAAGTTTGCAACACAAAATTCATTTTTGGTGCAACTTAGTTAACTAGCTCCTTGCCCAAATTCGATTATCACGAGTTGACTTCATCCATAAATCGATTTCATATCGTATATGTTTTGAATACATATGAAAAATAAACTCTTTCTATATTTGTTCAATAGTTCACATTAGAATAGGGTACCCACTCTTTGGAATAGTACATACGCTCTTACTCGCTTTACCTATTTTACATAAACTTCTCATGCAGAATTGTAAGATTTGTATACACAATTCATGTTTTTCCGCTACCAGCATTGGAAAATCTACTTTACCTCGCTTGCCATGAAATGGTTTCCTTAAATAAACAAATATTCTAAGAAATACCAGCTTCTGAAAATTTGTACTTAACTTCTAAAAGACGTGGTATTTTCCGCGTTTTTTGCTTCTTCTTTAAGAGACTGTGTAAAGTATTTCACAACAAATTGTTGACTAAAAAAGAAAAGTGAAATGCAAAAAAGTTACAAAACAAATTCGCGCGAATGATATTTACCTCGATGACAAACACCCTCGATGTGAAGCTTCTTTAATCCAATACAATGTTTGTTTATTTGTTCAAGTGTGGGTTGATGCGTGGTTGTGCGTGTGTTTGTGTACGGATACGAGTGGATTCTTTTCCTTTCATTTCATTCCGTTCCATTGCCTCGAGGTGTTAATGTTAAGGATTCCACAAATATGGCCTAGGTATTACTTGTTAAGACTGTTTTTATGGATGGATGGATAAGGAAGCGCGAAGAAGTCGGAAACTGAAAAATAAAACAAAAATTGACACAAAGATATTTATCGTAATTATTCGAGCAAATCAAATAATTTTCAGGACTTTGATGCATCATTTATCTAAAATCGGCCGAACCTTATTTGGGAGCTATATCTAAATCTGAACCAATTTTCACGAAACTTAACACACATCACTCTAGACTTAATTTAGTACTCTACGCCAAATTTCGTGCAAATCGAATGATATATAGGGACTTTGGTGCACAATTTACCCAAAATCGGGCGATACTATATATGGGAGCTATATCTAAATCTGAACCGCATCCTTATTTGGAAGCTGTATCTAAATCTGAACCTATTTTCACGAAACTTAGCATACATCATTCTAGATCTAATTCAGTAGGCTATACCAAATATTGTGCAAATCGAAAGATATGTAGGGACTTTGGTACACCATTTACCTAAAATCGGGCGATACTATATATGGGAGCTATATCTAAATCTGAACCGATTTTCACGATTTTCATTCTAGACTTAATTCAATGCGCTATGCCAAAATTCGTGCAAATCAAATCATTTTCAGGGACTTTGGTGCACCATTTACCTAAAATCGGCCGAAACTATATATGGGAGCTATATCTAAATCTGAACCGATTTTCACGAAACTTGGCATACATCGTTCTAGACCTAATTCAGTAGGCTATACGAAATTTCGTGCAAATCGAAGGATATGTAGGGACTTTGGTACACCATTTACTTTAAATCGGACGAAAATATATATGGGAGCTATATATAAATGCAACTTTTCGATTTTTCCCAATTTCATTAGGGTTCGTCCTTGGGCCAATTAAGTAACCTGTGCCAAATTTCATCCAAATCGGATCATAAATGCGTCCTGTACTTTGTTAACAAAAATACATGGACGGACAGACGGACATGCATAAAACATAATACCCTGTACCACAGTGTGGTGATTGTATACCATCTATCCAGGATGTGTTGAGAATAGTAATTAATAGGCTAAGAATAATAAAATAATAAATAAAATCAGTAAGTGCCGAAGGATTCAAGACCGGTTATCAGAGGAGCATGCACCGGGATACATGCCCAATGATTTGAACCTCAGCAAATCCACCATAATACGATTCCAGCTCATCATTCACTATACGCATCAGCAAGACGACGAACCCAGGAACAGGCAGATAAC
>NW_026887499.1:0-8605 GCF_032173495.1 Musca vetustissima
CATATGAACCGATTTTCTCGAAACTTTACACACATCATTCTTCGTGCGATATGCTAAATTTCGTGTAAATCGAAAGACATATAGGGACTTTGGTGCACTATTTACCTCAAATCGGACGAAACTATATATGGGAGCTATAACTTAATCTGAACCGATTTTCGCGAAACTTAACACACATCATTCTGAGCCCAATTATGTACCCTAATAATACACTGTACCACAGTGTGGTGAAGGGTATAAATACAAAAATCGGACTGGGCCGATTGTATGATATCGATATATACAAGAGATGCTCTAAAAATCGTGATAAATCTATTATCTGATTATGAAGGTTGTGAATAATTTCATCTCCATCTGAGAAGTTTGGATCACCATTTTCAAAAAATTAGACGAAACTACATATGGAAGCTGTACTTAAATCTGAACCGGTTTAAACTTTACTCATGGTATTCTATATTCAATTCGGCCCGCCGTACCAATTTTCGTGTCAATCGGACACCTGAAACCTGACAATGGATGGAAAGTCTTGCTACTAAAAATTATCAATATTAATTAACATTTTAGGGTAGCCCCATAGACTGTACCCTTAAATATTCAGTATTTTCATATTTTTATGCATGTTTTAAACGGCTCTAATTTGATATTTTGAGTTATCACTGGGTACTGGTTACTAACAATTATCAATATAGACCAACGTTTCGGAATCCACAAATTTTCGGTATGTTGAGGGCTTTGGTCAAGTTTTTCAACCTAATCAGCTGTAATTTGATATTCAATGGGGATATAGCATCTTGCTATTAATATTTTTCAATATTTGTCACCTGTTTAACACTATATCCTATATTTCAGTATTTTGCGAAGTTTTGGCTCGTGTCTCAACTAAATTGGCTATAATTTCATATTTTATTTCTGGATAGATCCTATATAAGAGTATTACCCTTTGAAGGATAAAGCATGTTTTAGCATAATGTCTATATAGATTCGAGTTTTTCCTATCCAAATTTCCAAGCTGAGCTTCAATAGTTTGAAATTATTTTTCAGAGCATGAACTCCTAATTACTACATAATGCAATACCATTTTACCCATATAAAAGCCCCAGGCGTGGACTTTTTAGAGAATTTTTATAGACCTCCAACAGACCTTTAGGCGTGGACTTTTTAGAGAATTTTTATAGACCTCCAACAGACCTTTAGGCGTGGACTTTTTAAAGAATTTGTTTAGACCATTAGAAGGCCTTAAGGCGTGGACTTTTTAAAGAATTTTTATAGACCTCCAACAGACCTTTAGGAGTGGGCTTTTTAAAGAATTTTTATAGACCTCCAACAGACCTTTAGGAGTGGACTTTTTAAAGAATTTTTATAGACCTCCAACAGGCCTTTAGGCGTGGACTTTTTAATAAATTTTTATAGACTTCCAACAGACCTCTAGGTGTGGACTTTTTAAAGAATTTTTATAGACCTCCAACAGGCCTTTAGGCGTGGACTTTTTAAAGAATTTTTATAGACCTCCAACAGGCCTTTAGGTGTGGACTTTTTAAAGAATTTTTATAGACCTCCTACAGGCCTTTAGGTGTGGGCTTTTTAAAGAATTTTTATAGACCTCCAACAGGCCTTTAGGCATGGACTTTTAAAGAATTTTTATACCCTACACAACTATGTTGTCAGGGTATTATAGCTTTGTGCAGCCCCAAAAGTTTGTAACGCCGCGAAATATTGGTCCTAGACCCACCTTTAAGTATACCGATCGTCATATCTCGACTAGCTGAGTCGATCTAGACATGTGTGTCCGTCCGTCCGCCCGTCCGTCTGTCCATTATAATTTGTAAACACGATACAGGCCACAGATATGGACCAATCTTCACGAAATTTTGCATGTAGGATGGGTTCTGGCCAATGAAGACCCCTATTGTTTTTGGGAAAGATCGGTTAATATTTAGGGGATGAAATGGACCAAATACTAAATTTTTGTCGGTTTTTCTGGACGCTCCAGAGGCCGCAATAATGGCCCGAACATCGTGAAATTTTGCATGGAGAAGCGGATCGAGCCAAAGAATAAAGATCGGTCAATATTTAGCGGGTCAAATGGACCCTGACTTTTGTGTGAGAAATGACAAAATTTGTATTCTATGGCGTATATATTTACCCCTGAAGAACATTTACCCGAGAAGTTGATATTATATCCAAGTGGAGTGGTTGACCTTTAAATTAAGACCAATTATATTGTTGCATGTGCTCGGATGTGGGAGTTACACCTAAATATTTACAGGTATCTCAGTATTCGTATATTATTTAGTAACCCATTTTTACTCTGGAGAGCGGAACTATAGCGCTGATCGCTTTGAAATGTTCCATGTGGTTCCAGTTATGGTCAAGGACAACGCCTATAATTTTCGGTGATGATCAGATAAAATTTTTGGAATGAAGAGGACCGAAAACTTAATTTTTTGTGTTATTTTCGACCACAAATGAAAGCCGAACATCACAACCCAACCCACGGTGAAGGGAATCTGGACAATAGCTGTACTGAATACTCGTAATATTCGGAAAATATGTCAGTGTGAGGAAGAGGTACTGTTTACCTCTAATCGGGCAAGAGGGTGCAAATATCACGAAATATTGCCCAGGCTCGGAATAAACATCCGCAGAAAATTTGAGTTCCGTGGTAGTTGTGTAGGGTATCGTATGGTCGACCCCGTCCGACTATACTGCTCCGTTCACTGGTTATATATATCTTTCGATTTGCACGAAATTTGGCACAACGTAATGGATTAGGTCTAGAATGAAGTGTGATAAGTTTCCTGAAAATCGGTTCAGATTTAGATATAGCTCCCATATATATTTTCGTCCTTATAAATGTAAATGGTGCACCAAAGTCCGTACCTATCTTTCGATTTGCACGAAATTTGGCACAACGTAATGGATTAGGTCTAGAATGAAGTGTGCTAAGTTTCCTCACAATCGGTTCAGATTTAGATACAACTCCAATATATATTTTCGTCCGATTTAAGGTAAATGGTGTACCAAAGTCTCTTAATATCTTTCGGTTTGCACGAAATTTGGCACAGCGTAATGACTTAGGTGTAGAATGATGTGTGTTAAGTTTCCTGAAATCGGTTCAGATTTAGATATAGCTTCTATATCTGACCAAATGAAGAATTTAGTATCGGTTGCAGAATGTCGGCCCCATCCGACTTTACTACTTTCCTCACTGGTTTAATTTAAAATAATGATTGTTGATAGAAAAGCGTAGCATCTTTCCAGCATATTTAACAGTGAATTAAACGACTTACCTATAAATATGTCGTTAAAAAAAAAAAAAAAAAAAAAAAAAAAAAATGTGTACAATTTTCAGCTCGTTCGACGCAAAAGTAGAACACATGTATTTATATTAATGTTACCGAATGTTACCGAATGTTACCGTCTTTTATGTTCCTTATTTTCTATATCGAACTTTTGTCGCTTAGTAACTTGTTTTCTCGACTATAGTGTTCGTACCACAAGTACAAACCAATTATTGTTAAAAAACCCTTTTCCAAAAAATGTTCCTAAATACCATTAAAATGCCTTTAAATACCTACGATTTTCTTCCAATTGATTTCACACAAAACAACCGTGTACAGGTTATATGTATATAATAACAAAATCAGCAGCAATGATTCGTGACTTCTCCAACCATTGCCATCAGTCAAGGTGATTTGTCAAGAGTATACGAAATGATGGCACACAATGACAAGACGAACACTTTTATATGCATTTAACAACGACAAGACCATTCCTTCAGCCCATTTACATAGATTTCCATGTTCATTGATGTTGTCGATGGCGATGTCGTTGCTGTAGTTGTTGTTGATGTCACTGATGATAATGACGTTGATTTTATACTGTCATCATATTACCACTGCCGATAATGACGTTAGTAATGACGATAATGGTTATATTTGTGTCGTTAATTATTTACAACTTGCTGCTGGTTGGAGGCATTCTCTTGTACCAGTTGGATATGTAGTTGTGCCATTGCTGATAAAAGGGGCTTAGTCATTACACTTCTTATTCCGTTTCTTCCTATATGTACAAGACACACAAACATACTTACATATATTTTTGCAGGCGTAAATAGTTAATGTATGTTTGGGAATTAATGGTATTTCTGGATGCAATGTCATACTGTTAGATTCCGACGGAACATGCACATATACAATGAGAGAACATGTTTGTGTTCCACCAACATGATTCCGCCATACTTCTGTTGAATGGATGTGGATGGATTATTTAGGGAAATATAATTTATTTATAAGTGTCCTTAAATTTGTAAAGCCATTTACTGTTGATGTAGCAAAACGGTTTTGAAAATGTGTAGTAAATTCTGCTGGTAGATTGGCTGAGGCAGAATCTTAAATACTTGTTATGGGTATCGCGCTTGGTGTGGTAGAGATAACATTTTAGTAAATTAAAAAAAATCAGCAGATGTGTGGCGTTATTGGCGTACAATTAACATAAATAAGTCGAAATTATATATGGAAGCTAAGTTATATCTATGTATATCTGAACCGATTTCAAGCAAACCTGCCAGAGATCCATACCATAGTCAATCGAACTATGGTATGGATCTTTAGTGTACAATTTGCTTAAAACCATCACATCATTCTAGACTTAATTTAGTACGCTATGCCAATATTCTTGCTAATCAAAAGATTTGCAGGGACTTTGGTGCACCATTTACCTAAAATCGGGCGAAACTATATATGGAAGCTATATCTAAATATGAACCGATTTTCACGAAACTTAGCACACGTCATTCTAGATCTAATTCAGTAGGCAATACCAAATTTCGTGCAAATCGAAAGATATATAGGGACTTTGGTACACCATTTACCTTAAAACGGACGAACCTACATATGGGCGCTATATCAAAATCTGAACCGATTTTCACGAAAATTAGCACACATCATTCTAGGCCTAATTCAGTAGGCTATACCAAATTTCGTGCAAATCGAAAGATATATATGGACTTTGTTACACCATTTACCTAAAATCGGGCGATACTATATATAGGAGCTATATCTAAATCTGAACCGATTTTCACGTAACTTGGCACAAGTCATTCTAGACTTAATTCAATACGCTATGCCAAAATTCGTGCAAATTAAATCATTTTCAGGGACTTTGGTGCACCATTTACCTAAAATCGGCCGCAACTATATATGGGACCTGTACTTTGTTAACAAAAATACATGGACAGACGGACATGCGTAAATCGACTCAGAAAGTGATTCTATGCATATTCTCAAAAGGAACCATGGGTCTATCTCGATTCTTTTTGCCTGTTACAAACATATGCACAAAGACATAATACCCTGTACCACAGTGTGGTGAAGGGTATAAAAATGTTGTCCCCAAAAATAAATGGTACCGATTATGGGAGCTATCATAAATATTGCACCAAACATTTTTGGTAGGGAGATTTGCTATCCAGTGTGAACTCCATGTACCAAATTACAGACATTTCGGCTGGAAAACATCTTCTAGGGTTATAGTATATCCCTGCTATAATGGTATAATGACAGTTGCTGTATTTTGGTTCTTGGAAGGGAATATGCATCAATGCAGAAATTAATCAATAGGTCCATGTTTTGTCGGTGTTTTGTAGTTCAAAGGCGCATTTTCCACCTGAAGTAACTGTAATTTGAAACAAAAATAAAACAGGAAAATGTCATAATAAATTCCTATTCCCATTTTCAGCATTTGAAAGAATTTTCGATTCCTTATCGGAGATTTGACATAACTTCTATATGAAAGTCAAGTCCCATTATCAGGTTTTGTAAATTTCTGGCACATTATCAAAAAAGGGACCGTTATTCGTATTCTGGGTTCTTTGCGGGTAAACACACAAATTATATATTTTTTCCGATAAAGATCCATGTTTTGACATAACGGATGCATACAATTCCAAAACAAAATTTTTAAATTTGCAAAAACTACTTTGTATCGGAAACACAAACACCAAAAAAAAAAAAAAAAACTGCGGAATGTCACCCATCCAACGTGCATAAATCGGAAATTGTTTAATCAATACTTTACGAGAAATCTATCAGTACAGTCATCTGCCGAAAAAATAATGGATTTCTTTTTCGCCGACCTAATATATTTATATATCTTCGTAATTGAATGAGCCATTTTCTAAAAGCAAATCCCTATGCGCCCGACCGGTGTCCATCTAGCCATCGTCGTAACTAAAGCTATAAGAGACAAAAACAAATGGTTTAATAAACGTTTATACACATGTCCCTTATTCCTATCTGTTATAAACAATTCCTATTAATCCCACCCTCCATATATGGGTGTAGTGAAAAAAAAACAAACTGTTCTACGACAAAATAGAAACATATTACCCGGATTGTATACATCTTATGAGTTTAAACGTTATTTGTCACAAACAATAAGATTTCATCATCATAATTCCAGCAGATTTGCTTCTCTCTTCCATTTCGAGTCGAGTGTCCAATCTAATCTTTCTTTGTGATTCTGCTTTGTTAAGTTTATTATTAAATTTCACTAATAAAATAACCACATAATAGCATTATCGTCACATTCAAAGGAAATGGAAAATTAAGTCTATAAAAATTAATGCAAACATTATGGAACAATGGGGACACTGAAACGCACTGTGCTTTTGCGTTGTAGTGCCAATTTGAAATCTCCACCTAGAGTATAAAAATATACACACACACATATTCATAAATAAGGATGCCATGTGTCGTTGCCATAGACAATGATGCTATTCACACTTCGTATAAAAGAATACAAAAAACACAAACACGCACACCCGATAGACAGATACGTGCAGTGACAGCAATTACCATATCACACAGTATATTAAGATGCTCATTGTCTGTGAATTCAGAAAAAAGAAAAGAAAAAACATAGATGACAAGTTCATGATGGTATTTGAAAGAAGCAAAAAAATAGATACATATCTAAAGAACAAAATATATTGCGTATATCTTTAAAGACCTATTTAAAATAGGATTTTAAATGATAAAATATATTTTTTTTGATGTTCTAATCCGATACTAAAGTATTTCATATTAATAATACAGCACTAAATAGTTAATTAGCTGATGATGAAAGTACGAGTTGTATATTTAGTTAAAATTGGCTACGAAACCGATATAGTTTTATGGGCACTTCATCTGATGTTAAATGAATATATATGTAATATATTTGTCACTTCGGGGGCCTCGTTGGCCAGATGGTTTCGTTTTCGATATGCACTGACAATTGTACCGGTTATTGCTGTATTTTAAACTCAGGCAAAAAGTAAATTGTGGTTTCGTTCATGATAAAAGTACGAGTCGTATATTTAGATAAAATTAGCTACGAAACTGATATAGTTTCATGGGCACTTCATCTGATATTAAATATATATATGGGCAATATTTTAACATAGCTGGAGCGGAGGTTCACCCCTTTATAACTCGGGAATTACTTAAATATATGAAAAAAGTGAATAGTTTTGGGTTAATTGATATGTCGTTGCAAACTGTTCATTATATTGACCTCCAAACTTTATTTTGGTGGAAGCTGTGTCAATTTTTTTATGTTCTCTATCGATTTGTGGCTAAGCCACTTATTTCACGGCCTTCGTGTCAAAGTAAAATTGGAAGCCAATAAAATGGCTTCTAATTTTGAAAAATGATACATAATGCCCCTTATGTATTATTTTTCAAAATTTTAACTGCATCTACCTTTAAATGATGCTGACATTTTTTTTGCTGACATTCGATTTTGACTGTTTTTTGAATTGTACTTCCAGTAATACTTCCAGTATAATTTGAAAAGTATGTTTTTATACCCTTCACAACACTGTTGTATCGGGTATTATGTCTTTGTGCATATGTTTGTAACAGGCAAAAATAATCGAGATAGACCCATGGTTCCTTTTGAGAATATGCATAGAATCACTTTCTGAGTCGATTTATGCATGTCCGTCTGTCCGTCCGTCCTTCCGTCTGTCCATCCGTCCTTCCGTCTGTCCATCCGTCCTTGTATTTTTGTTAACAAAGTACAGGTCGCATTTATGATCCGATTTGGATGAAATTTGGCACAGGTCACTTAATTGGCCCAAGGACGAACCCTATTGAAATTGGAGAAAATCGGTCCACGTTTATGCATAGCTCCCATATAAGGGTACCCTCCAATTTTCGGTATTTCGAGGTTATTTAGTGCGTTTTTAAACTGAATTCGCTGAAATTTGGTACTTTGAGTTCTTATTGTGTAGCAAATCTCCCTACTAAAAATTATAAATATAGGTCCATTTTTTCGGATAGTCCCCATATAAGGGTACTCCCAATTTTCGGTATTTTGGGGTTCTTGAGCTCGTTTTATAACTGAATTCTCTGAAATTTTGTACATTGGGTTCTTATTGGGTACCAAATTACTCCACTAAAAATTATAAATATAGTTCCAGTTTTTCTGGTAGTCCCCACGGTACCCTCAAATTTTTAGTATTTTGGGGGGTTCTGATCGTATTTTTCGACCGAATTGACTGTAATTTAGTACGTCGAGTTCTTATTAGTTATCAAATCTCTCCATTATAAATTATAAA